>NC_067399.1:674143376-674283376 GCF_016432865.1 Antechinus flavipes
GAAAAAGCCACGGGGTCATGTTGGAATCTTTACAAACTGCTGACTCATTAGAGTTGATAGATTATTGATCTGATCTTACAAGAAGATGTTTTGGGCCAGAATCTGAAATGGGCCAGAACCTGAAACAGCAGTTTGTAAAGATTCCAACAAGGTCAGAAATGGGAGGCACTTCCAGGTTACTGCCATTCTATTCTGCATCTGAACCCACTTTCCCCAGGGACCTCATGTGTATTCGCTCTGTACCAAAGGGATGTTTTATACCAATCACTCATCTTACGCTTGCTGTATAGATATTTTTATTAAAGTTAGTATGTAATTGTTATTGGGAACATACCAGTGGGAGCTCCTTAACAAGGACTTTTGTCCCCTAGGACCTTGTAGCAGCAGCTTCCGAAGCTGCTGTGGATTCAGGAATAGTCTGGTAGAGTCGTCCCCCATAGAGGGAGCACTATAGAAAGTGATTCGGCAGAGTCATCCCCGATAGAGAGGGAGCACTATACAAAGCGATTTGTAGAGTCATCCCCAATAGAGGGAGCACTATACAAAGCGATTTGTAGAATCGTCCCCTGGTAGAGGGAGCACTATAGAAAGCGATTTGTAGAGTCATCCCCTGGTAGAGGGAGCACTATAGAAAGCGATTTGTAGAGTCGTCCCCTGGTAGAGGGAGCACTATACAAAGTGATTTGGTAGAGTCATCCCCAATAGAGGGAGCACTATACAAAGCGATTTGTAGAGTCGTCCCCTGGTAGAGGGAGCACTATAGAAAGCGATTTGTAGAGTCGCCCCCTGGTAGAGGGAGCACTATACAAAGCGATTTGGTAGAATCGTCCCCTGGAGGAGGGAGCACTATACAAAGTGATTTACCGATGTTGTCTCATTGGACTCCTACAAGACTTGTAGTTTGAGTTTGTGTAGTAAGTGCTGAATTTGGAGTCACTGGGTCTGAGTGCAAATCCTGTTCCTGCCACTTATTCCCTGCTTTACTTTGGGCAAATCACTTCATCTCTTTGGAAGTTCTTTCCTCACCTGTCTAAGGAGAGGGTTGGACTATAAGACTTCTGAGGTTCTTTTGCTCTGTAGAACTATGATCATGTTAACAATTCTGTCACTAATAACTTTGAAAAGCAATCTGCTGGAAGTCATTTTAATGTTATGGATTCTTAATAATCACTGAAGAAGAAAAATGTATCAGAGCTGGATGAAGGACCATTCTTAGAGTAAGGAAAACTTGAGTTCAAGGCCTGACACTAAAGAGCTGTGTGAGCAGGGGCAAGTGACTTAGCCTTTCAGTGCCCCCGACAGCTCCCAGAGATATAGATGAGTGGCCAGTGTACATTAGTGTAAGAAGTTTCTACAGTGGGAATGCCGCCATGTTGATGAAGTCACTGTTCTGGACCAAAACCCAGCTATCTAGGAAAGAAAAGGAGCTTCCATCGGAATGGAACTAGAATAGAACTGAGTGATTGTTGGGGAGGGCCCGGGACTCTAGAACGAGGGACCACTGCCCGTGGTCGCCCAGTGATTTCTTAGGACCCTCGACAACCTTCCCAAGATGGACCCCTTTTCTTTTTCCCTTTTCCCATTCTTTCTTCCTATTTGTTTTGTCTCCTTCGTGATTTCTCAGGACATGGTCCAATGACCCCGTTCCCTTTGGTCAGACTGGGACCCAAGACAAAGAGGTGGGTGACCTTCTTCCCTCCCTCCCCTTCTCCTCACTCCCTGCTTTCTCTCCTTGTCTTTTCCCTTCAGTCCTCTCTCTTTTCCTTCTCTCTCCTCAAATCAATTCAACAAATATTAAGTGCCTGCTGTATGCCCAGTACTGGGCACTGGGAATATAAAGAAAAGCGAAACAGCCCCTGCCCTTAAGGAGATTACAGTCCCTCACGGGCTGTGCCCTAGGTTGGCTGTGGGCACTTGTGGCCCTGCTGGTTCCAGCCAATGTTGGCAGTGGAGGATAAAGAAGTAATTAAGTAGTTCGGCACCTCCCCGATGACACGATATAAAAATGAAATCTGTTCTCAGTTGGAATTTAGTTTTAGAAGAACTGAAGGAGGAAGACGTTGCTGCCCAACTGCATTATTAGGCATATGGTGGGACAGTTCTTGGTTTCACCCCAAAGGACTGATGGGAAATGGCGCTCCCCCTTCCCACCGAGAGCCGGGGGCCGCAGAAGGAGGCCCACCCTCTCAGCCATGGCCGGGGGTTCATCTATTTACCTGAACTGTCTTTTTTGGTGCTTGTTATTAGGGAGGCCTCTTGGCGGGGCAGGGGAAGATGGCCTGTTCAGAAACGACAGAGATACAGAGATTTCACAGAATATTTATTTTAAACACTGGCGTATCGATTCATACGACTGTGAGACCCTCTGTCCTACTAGACTGGAAGCTGCATGAAGTCGGGGACCCCATTTTATCTAGGTTTTGTGCTCCCCCCGCCAGCCTGTGTCCCTGACTCCGTGCTGTACACGCTGGAATCAATGCAGGTGGAACAGGATGACAACTTAGCTTGGAAGAGAGATTTTTCCCTCTTAAAGTCTGGCCCAAAGGCCCCGGGTACTTGGGTGGGGGCCACTTCTGGCTTTTGGAACTTGGCTAAAACAAAAGGAACCATTGTGGCTGAGACAGAGCGAGCCCACGATGGGGCGGCCGGCAAGAAAAGGGGCCCCTCGCAGGCCGGCCAAAGGGCCAGGGGCCTAAAGAGGGGTTTGCTCTTGGGGTAGGAGGCACACATTGGGACGTCGGTGGATTTAAGCCTTTGGATAGAGAGGTGGCAAGGCCCGGGGTTAGAGGGGGAGTTCCAGATGGGGGGACGCCCAGGAAGACCAGAGCAGTGGTCCCGGGGCGGGATTCTGCAGGGCTCACGCGGTGCCCCGGACCTTAGGACCCCGCTGGAGGAGCGTGCTCGGGTCACAAGGGGCTGGGGGGCCCCTAAAGCCTTGGGAGGTGCGGAGAGAGACAGTCCCTGCCTGGGGGGCCGTGCTGGGGCTGGAAGAGTCTCCCCCAGATTCCCGCCTGCAGGAGGGAGTCCCGCTCGCTCATCTTGTGGGCCCCCTAGGCCCGTAGCGAGTGACCTGGTCAGACTCCCGGCCTCGGACTCCACCTCCCCCGTTCTTTTCGGTCCCCCCCGGGCCCTGGGGAGGGGGGAGGGCGCGGGGTGGGGGTCCGGGCCAAGGCCGGCAGCTCAGCCCCCGGGAAGGGCACGGTACCTTGGGGCAGCTGGCAGGGGGGTGGTTCTTGGCTGGCCCTCTACTGCTCTGCGCGCTCACGCCTTTTGCCGGCACCATCATCTTTCCATTTTAGGGGCGACATGTCAGGGAACTAACTTGTCCAGAGGGGAAGTGACATCGCCCAGGCCTGGCTCCCCGGCTGCAGAGAACTCTGGGGGGGAGGGAAGGAGAGGCTGTGATCCACGGCCCATGTCACAATATCAGGGACTGACCAAGAGAAGCCGGGGCCGGGCTGACGTCACTGGGCCCTCTGCCGGCCTCCCCGAGGGGGCCGCTTCTGGCTTGGAGGATGGTGCGCTCCACGAAGGGACTCCCGCCGTAAGAGAGGGCGGCATTAAGCCCGGTCCAGCCTCCGGGGGGTCCAGTCTGGAGGGGTCGGTCCATTTATACCTCGTCCCTCCACCCGCACCCGATCACCGGTCACCCCGTGACTTCTGCTCTACTCCCCCAACGGCTCAGGAAACATCCCCCTCTCTCCGCTGCCGCAGGCCCCAGACTCCTCTGAGAACACAAGTCTGGCCTTCGCCCCCTCTGGAAGCTTCGGTGGCTCCCTACTTCTTCCGGTGCTGCCCGCCTTTTGTAATCTGGGCCCAGCTACGTTGGGGTTCGCTTGCTGTCAGTCCGTGCCAGAGACAGAGTGAATGTAGAACTCCTTTGTCCCCAGGGCCTGGAAGCCCCTGCTTCCTCCCTGTCCCTTAGGCACTGAGCCACTTCCTGGGGGAAGCCTTTCCTCGGCCCCCTCCGCCCAAGCCTTTGTGTCCCCCTCACTTTTATATGGGTGGGAATCTCTGGGGAGTGTGAGGTGCCTGAGGGCAGTCAGTCTTTCCTTTGGCCTTGGAGCCCCAGCATGGGCCGGGGGTGGGGGGGCCAGCACCCTGGCACTCACTCGCATGACTGTTGGGGGGGTCTGTGGTTTGGAGGCTTTCTTCCCCCAGGAAAGGCCTCGTTCCCTTGATCCAACAAGGGTTTGGAGCAGAGGCCCCTGGAGTCTCAGACCCTTGTGTGTCCTTGTCCTTGAGCTGCAAGGGCCTCCTGAGGGAAGGGGTCAACTAGCAGTCACCACTCCTGGCCCTCCCAGGGACTCCTCATGAAGGGTCCATCCTGTGGACCAGGGACCTGCTTCCAGTTTGCTTGTGTGGCAACTAATGAAACCCCCCAGAGAGCTCGTGCACAACCGGGTGAGTCTGACCGGTCCCATTGAGAGTCCCCACGTGGCTTTTGCAGGCAAGGAATAGAAGATCTCTCTGTCTCTCTCTCTCTCTCTCTCTCTCTCTCTCTCTATCTCTATCTCTCTCTGTCTGTCTCTGTCTCTCTGTCTCTCTCTCTCTCTCTGTCTCCCTCTCTGTTTCTATTTCTATTTCACTCTTTCTCTCTTATTCTCTCCACTCTTTCTCTCTTCACTTTCTTTCTTTTTCTCTCACTCTATCTCTTTCTCTCTCTCTTTTTCTCTGTCTCTCTCTCTCTCTCTTTTTTTCTCTGTCTGTCTCTGTCTCTCTCTGTTTTTCTGTCTTTCTCTCTCTCTCTGTCTCTCTGTCTCTGTCTCTGTCTCTGTCTCTGTCTCTTTCTCTTTCTCTCTCTCTTTTTTCTCTGTATCTCTCTTGTCTCCATCCCCAGATATCTTTCTCTGTGCTTCCTTTACCCTCTCGCTGTCTCTTTGTCTCTGCTTCTGTTTCTGTGTCCCTTTCTCCCCATCCACTGCGGAATAGAAATGAACCATTTGGCCCCGGATGCCAGGCAGCCTCCTTAGGCCGAGCCGCTGACAGCGCCCGCTCCGAGAGGAGCTGCCCAAAGTCCGAGGTCTAGTCCTCAACTCTGCAGTCTCAGGATCTGGATTTTCTCTGTATCACCAGAGGTGACAAGCCTGGGGCCCTGTCTCGTGCACTCGTCAGAGAGATGCCATTTTACTGATGTATCATGGGAATCCCCAGCCGAAGGGGCTGCAGGATCCCCCCCCCCCCCCCCCCCCCGCTCTGTCAGGAAGGTGTGCTTGGAAAGAGAAATTATCCATGGGTGAGAACCGAGGTCCAATCGCGAGGAAAAGGGGGAGACGGGACCTGAGACTTCACTAAGATGGGCACTTCCTAGATGCAGAACCACCCCCCTCCATGCCCATTGACCCTTCTGGGCAGCCTGTGGTCTCAGAGGGTTGTCCAGACAGCAGACATGGAGAGCTACATGTGGCTGTGTGTAGTGTAATGTTCTCTAAAATATAATCTTCTCTGGGAGCTGGTTTCTTGGGGGGCTTCTGGGAGCAGCCTTCATTTCAGTTCAGTATAATCACCCAAATGCAGCCAGGAGTCAAAGTCCTAATCCTTTATTGTGTCTTTCCAAGTCTTATCTCCTCCCTCGGGACTCAGCTAGTTTTTCTCAGAGGCCTGTGTATCTTGGTTCCCAGAGCTGAAGCTGCCTTCTTTGGCTTGTGAAGCTCCTCGACTGAATCCTGGCAGAGGCTCCGAGAGCTTCTTCTAGTGGGCTTCTGTGTCTGGCCCTGAGAGCTTCTTGCTTATATGCTGTGCACCGAGTACACTCCAATCATTCTAGCACTAGGAAACCAGTATTTGTTGTAGGATTAAATCAGTGCTAAACTAAATTTAACCATTGTCTCCTCAATTTCAAGTTCTGGCCCATGACATCTCCTTGTAGGATCAGATCAATCACACGGAACCGTGCTAACTTAGAGAACTATTGTCTCTATTGTGAGAGAATAGCACCTTGTAAGAATTCTAACACATGGGGCTTGAAGGTTGGCTCTGTGTCTCTGAAGGGAGACCAAGACATCTGGCCTTGTCCGGCCTTGTCCGGCCTTGTCCGACCTTGTCCGTCCCGCCCTCCTGCCTCGACGGCCCATTGCCCCCA
The DNA here is from genome assembly GCF_016432865.1 of Antechinus flavipes. Lineage (NCBI taxonomy): Eukaryota > Metazoa > Chordata > Mammalia > Dasyuromorphia > Dasyuridae > Antechinus > Antechinus flavipes. Next base: position 674,149,459 of record NC_067399.1, read on the forward strand.
GCCCCGGCCGGAGCTTTCCCAGTCTTGCCGATGATGTCGATGAGAATGTGCCCAGAGCACGGTGCCCGTGGGAGAAGGCCCGAGAGAGGTCGGGAGGTTTAATTACTGCTCCTGTTTTACCTGGAGGATCCTGCTAGATGCTCGTGTCAGCAGGTGGGGGACCTTCCCCCTTGGAGCAGACCCACAAATCCCAAGCCTTTGCTCGCTCCACCTGGAACCGGCAATAAGGGCCGTCTCCCAGGGGCTCTGCAACATGAGCTCACCGGAACCTCCCGAGATCCTCTAGGAGAGGAGCCCTGCTTTTTTATGAACGAAGGGCTCAGGTGCCTTGCCCTGATCACACTCCGTGTCCAGGGGAAGCTGGGAATTTGAGCATGTGACTCTTAGCGACGTAGGCCATGGGGCGTTCAGCAAGAGATAAATGCTCAGCCCGTCACACGCAGGAATTGGTGTTTGATCTTAAAAATAATAGCGAGCCGTCAAAGTTTACTGAGGAAGGAAGGGACAGTGACAAGGTAAAACTGCTTTAAAGGCGGGGTCCAGGCTGTCTCCCCGAGCATCTCAAGCTGGGGACCCGGCTTAGGGGCCTATTGAAAGAATCTATGTGAAGGTAGAATGATGCTAGAAGGTGCACAAAGAGCACTGGTCCTGGAGTCAGAAAAACGAGTTCAAATCCTGTCTCAGACACTCTGCTGCCTCGGTTTCCTCATCTGTAGATCTAGCAGCTGTATGTACCCCATCACCTAGCTAGACATGGATGGTCAGCACACTGAAGAAAGAGTGTGGGTCCACAATGATCTTGATGGGCACATTAGGCTGAATCCAAAAATATATATAACATATGAGGATAAATGTTAAGTTTTACATTCGAATTAAAAAATGATTTTACAAGTATGAGGTAGAAGAGCCGGCGATCTTTTTGAAAAGGAAATGAAAATTTTCATGATCTAAAAACTCCACACTGTGTTTTTAACAATAAGAAACAGCAAGTTAAAAAAAAAAAAGCAATGCAATCTTGGGCTGTATTGATGTAGTTTCTAGAAATAGCACGGTGATCACCCTTATGTCTATCCTGCACCATCAGAATACAGGTGGAATATTTTGCTCAAGAAATTTTTAGGAAACAAATGGATAAGAGAAGAATAAACAAGACAGTGAGGATCATTGAGGTCATGCCATGTGATAACGATAAGGATGAGTTAGTGTGACGGATTGGAAAGGGTAAGACTTGGTTTAAATCTTCCCTTTGACATATATCTACGCTGTCCCTAAGCCATCCATTTTCTCAGGCAGGTATCTAAGGCTGCACATTGCACAATTATTATTCATCTGCAGAGGGAGAGGGCATTTCTTCACTGGGAATTCCCTATGCCAGTGAAAACAAAAGTTTAAAAAAATAGGTGAATGAATAAATAAGATCAATAAATCAGCCTTAGCCTTAAAATTGGCAAATCTCTCTACAAACAGCGTATTTGCCATATGAGTACCTATTGATACTAGGAAGTATAACTTAAGGGGGAAAATGGAGGAGAGGGAAATAACTTTATTCAAGTAAATAATAGTATCAATAAATCAGCCTTAGTCTTAAAATGGACAAATCTCTCTATAAACAGCATATTTGCCATATGCTAGGGAAATATAACTTAGGGGAAAAAATGGAAAGGGAAATGATAACTTTGTTCAAGTATCTGAAAAATGGCCAGAAGGATGAAGGCTCAGACTCGTTCTGTTTGGTCCTAGCAGGCAGAACGAAGGAAAAATGGGGAAAATTTCAAAGGAACCAATTTAAATTTAATGTCAGGGGAAACAAATCTAACAATGAGTACTGCTCCCAAGTGAAAGGGGCTGTTTTGGGAAGTAATCTCCCTCAATGGAGATCTTCAAGGCAGAGGCTAGATAGCCACTTTTAAGGTGTCCTCTGAAGTCTCTTCAAACTTCTAAATTATGTGCTTTATTTTGTTGATTTTAGTTGGATACATGACCTTTTACTGGGCCTGTATATTGCTAGGTACATTAATTCCTGATTATGTGATTGCTTTTCTCATTTTGAAGTGTTTCTTTTTGTTGTTTTCTTGTTCTTTATTCAAGAAAATAAGAATTCACTATTTAGTATTCTGCAAATGTTGAAGTAATTCAGTGTTTCCATTAATTTTGGATCTTGTGGCCAAGGTTGGATTTTCTATGATATTTTGACCTCTTAATTTATAATTTAATATCTTTACTATCTTTATCCTATCTTATTATAAGTATCACACTAGAATTTTTAATGCTTTAACTATACTATAACAATCTAGACTAAACACCCTTGATTTATCCTTTTTTTTAATGGGAATGTTTCTAATATTTCCCTACTGCATATTATGTTGACTTTATTTAAGGGAAATTACAGCTGATAAACTCTTACTTTATCTCATAAGCTCACAGATTTAGAACTGACTTAAGGCCTGAGGCCTGTTCCTTCCTTTTACAGGGGAGGAAACTCAGGGCCAGAGAAGTAGAGTCTTGTTCAGGTTACCCAGACTGCAAGTGACAGAGTTAGAGAGTGACTGGACAGATAACAAAGGTACTAGGAGTTTCAATTCTTGGAGGCAAAGACATAAACAAGGGGAACTGCTTCTCTGAATGTGATTCTTAACTAACAAGAAGAACAGGGCTGAAAATGGAAGCGATGAGAACCTTTGCTGCCAATGAGTTGTGCTGTGAATAGTGGGTTTTTTAAAAGCTCAGAGAAATGATAAGTGTGATATGGTCTGTCATGCTGAAAGGAAGAATAGCTCGAGAGGGATGGGGGCTCTCAAATCTGACACTATAACTGTGAATGGTTTAGAAGATGATGTGGATAAGGGTGATGCTGGGTTAGGTGATGAGGCAGGTTTAGGACTCTAAAAAATACATGCAAAGAAAATTAAAAATAAATTGTTGCAGACTTTCTTGTCCTGGAACGTTGACTCCAACCACTGAGATAGTTGCAATTGCAGGCCCATCCCAGGAGATGCCCAGCAGGGGAAATGTGACTGATACATTATTTCCCAGATTGCTTTCCTACAAGTGCAGAGGAGAATAAACAGACGCACAACCGCGCGAGGGAGACTTTTGGAGGGTCCCGTCAGGGCAGCCGCCCTCTTGCCAAGCTCTCAGCGCTTCCCTGGGCCTGAACCTTACTCTACAAATAAGTAAGTCCTTAGGGAGGCAGCCTGGTACAGAACAAGGAGGGCTAGATTTGGAGCCTGAGAAGGCTCTTGCAGCAAAGCCCAGCTCTGCTTCTCACTACCTGGCTGACTTGGATCAAATTAGCCACTGGACCTAAAACCCTTTGCAACTCCAAATCTGTGACATTCAATTCACTGAGAATCACAGAGCAGAAGGGACCTTCAAGGCCTTCCGGCTTGGCTGAGGCTCACGGCAGTGACTTTTCCAAAGGTCATGTGGACAGAGAAGCGGGACTTGAATCTAGGCCCTTTCAATGGCTGGCTGGACTGCTGTCTTGGTAACAAGCCCGTGACCAGCTTGATGATGCACCACAACAGTTGCTACTCTTTTTCCTTCCAGGGGACCTCAGCTGCAATCTTTCTCCAAAAGTCTGTACCAACAGATGCGATTCAATGTTCTTTGCTTGGCTGTTTTATTACCAATACTTCCTTTTACAGGTGAGGAAGGTGCCATTTAAAGAGATGGAGCCGTTTGGATAGAAGGAGTCATTTAAAGAGATGAATACAGAGACTTTCTGTCCAGTTTTCCAAACTGCCTTTCTTCGTGCCCACCTCTGACACAGTCATCACATAACCTCCTGAGGCCCAGGCATCAATCCAGGACTGAAAGCTGCAAGACAGTTGCTAATTTGCATTGGTAGAGGGAATTTACCCACCAGGAGTTCCCTTCACCCATGAAACCACGGATCTGACCCCCCAAATGTGTGCATCAAAACCGGTCCGATTGGCCCAGAACGAGCAGGGGGACGTGTACATCCAAGTACGCCGGAGACAATGGTAGGAGACAGGAGGAAGCCCCAGTCTCCCCTGGAACTGTTCTGAACCCATTCCCGGCTGGCCCAGGCCTGTCGCTAAGTCAGAGCTGTCTTCTGATGGGGGAAGGAGGGTCCAGAGGACATCCACTCTGGTTGTTACACAAAATAGTTTATGGAAAGGTGCCGTGGTCCTTTGTAAATGGCACCAAGAACACGAAAGGCCAGAGTATTCTGAGGGGAGGGAAGGAGTTCTGTTTCTAACTGATACGACAGTGGGGCATCCGCCCATCCAAAGGTCTCCGTGGCCGGGCCCGGTCCAGGTAACGCCGCTCCCCATGGGAACGAGCGCTCCCCTTGGAATGCATGCCCTCGTAAGCTAGGTTAGTCCTTGTGGAGCAAACCAAAGAGCAACAAGAACCTGCCCATACACTGATCCCCTGCCCTATCTTTGCTCACAGTGACTGCGAAAACCACTTGGCTTCCCTCCAGCCTTGGTTTCCTTATCAGAAAAGTGAGGGAGGGATTAATCTTGAGCATCTCTAATGTTCCTTTCCACGGTCAGTTGAGGATCCTATACATCCCTTTTAATTTTCCTTGGAATATATGCCCTCTCTAAGCTAGAGTTAGTCCAGTGGAACAGATCAAAGAGCAACAAGAGCCTGCCCATACACTGATCCCCTGCCCTATCTTTGCTCACAGCAACTCTGGGAAAATCACTTGACTTTCTTCCAGCCTCAGTTTCCTCATCTGAAAAACGAGGGAAAGATTAATGTCAAGTTTCTCTAATGTTCCTTTCCATGGTCAGTCGATGATCCTATAAATCCCTTTTAATTTTCATTTTTTGAAAGTTGGATGCCTTTGGTGTCTATAGCAGTCATTTCCTGTTACATGCCCCTCCCTCTTTGACAAAGTCATTGACAAAGTGCATCAACAGAGCCTGCGCCATTAGGACCCGGAGACCCCCGCCTCTCTACAGAGAAGGAGGTAGTATCTGCTGCGCTGGAGTAAGATGATGATCATCAGGCTGCCTTCCCATGCTGTGCGGATGTAGTTTTGTCGTAACTGCTTCACGCACCGGAGCATTTGCTGAGACCAGACTTCCTCTGTGGGACTTACTCCGACCCTTTCTGAGTTACCGGGCCGTTCCTTGCACCCGCGGGCTCCTTCAGGGGCTCGTCCCTTCCTTAGTTGCCTATTTGGCTTCTGTTTGTTCCCCCTCAGAGTGCCGCTCTGAATAGCTTCAATTTGACATAAAATTATATATTTTAATTTTTATTTATACACGAATATTTAGATAAATTCAAATTTACAGAGGAAGGAAGGGGCTCAGAGAGGGCACGGCTTCTCCCAGTCCCACCACAGGAGTTCCCAGACTCCCCTTCCCCCGACGTAGGACCAGAGGGAGCTGCTGCGGGGCCTGTTGGTCCATGGGAGTGGGGGAGAGGGGCAGGAGGGCGGACTCCCAGCAGGTGCTTGTTCAGCCTCCAGCAGAATGGGGCAGAGCGTTGTTCTGGCTACACCTCATTCTCCAGCAGGTGGCACTGCGTCCCTGGGTTTTTGACCTGCTCTTTCATTCAGCGGGACGCTGGATCCCTATTTCCTTTTTTCCTGCCGTTCCTGCAGAATGCTCCCCTCTCTTCTCCCAGGATTCTGTCGCCCAGGCATCATTTCCTGAGCTCCGAAGGCCAAAGCTGGCTGTGATCCAAGTCTGGTCGCCTGGGCTCCTGCCCTCCTAGGGGTTATGGTCGAACAGGGGGCTACATGATGCGGGAGAGGGGGACGTTACTGTGCTTCAAGGAAGGAGGGGGTTAACACCCGGCGGGGGGGATGCAATCAGAGAAGGCCTCAAGGAGGAGGTGGCGTTTGAGTTAAACTTTAAAGAATAGCTGGAGGATGATTTCAGAGATGGTTGAACTGATGCTGAGTGAAAGGAGAAGAACCAGGAGATCATTGTTCAGGGAAACAAGATTATAGAGTGATCAATTCTGATGGACGTGGCTCTCTTCAACAGTGACATGATTCAGGCTTGTTCCAATTGTTCAGTGATGGAGAGACTCAGCTACACGGAAGGAGAGGACTGTGGGAACTGAGGGTGGCTCACAGCGTAGCATTCTCATTCTTTTTGTTGTTTGCTTGCATGGAATATTCTTCTCTAAAATATAATATTCTCTGGGAGCAGGTTTCTTGGGGTCTCTGGGGCAGCCTTCCTTTCAGTTCAATAATTACCCCCAATGCAGCCAGGAGTTAAAGTCCAAATCCTTTATTGCCTCCTTCAAAGTCCTATCTCCTTCACTTGGGGCTCGGCTAGTTTTTCTGGAGCCTTCGGGATCTTGGTTTCAGTGGAGAAGCGGAGGAGAGCCTGCCCCCCCTTCTCTGTCTTCCTTAGTTCCACCCGACTGCCGTCTCTGGCCTCTGAATCTCCTCAACTTCCAAAGGTTTGTGCTTGAGCCTCCAGCCACCCCAAAGGTGGAAGATGGAATGAATCTGTCCCAGCGGCAGAAAACAACTAAGGGGCTTGTCCTTTCTGGCCCTGAGAGCTGCTGCTCATATGTTCCACACTGAATACACACCAATCCTATCACTAGGAAACCATTATTTGTTATAGGATTAAATCACTGTCTCCTCAATTCCACTTACATAGCACCTTGTAAGCATCCTAACACTTTCATTTTCTTAATTTTTTTTCCTTTTTGATTTGATTTTTCTTGTGCAGCAAGATAATTGTATAAAACACATATATTTTACCATGTTTAACCTATATTACTTGCGATCTAGGGGAGGAGATGAGGGAAAGGGAGGAAACTGGGACACAAGTTTTTTGCAAGGGTTAATGTTGAAAAATTATCCACGCACATGTTTTGAAAATTAAGCTTTAAAAAAATGGCTGGGAATTTAGCATTAAATGGGTAGCAAAAAGGCCTTTTCTTTCATAGGATGCCAGCATTAGAGATGGCAGGGGCCTTAGAAATTCAATCTATTTAAGATTAGGGTGGTGAAGTCCAGGAGAGTCTGCTAGGCTTGGGGATATCAATCTCCCTTAGCATCAGCCTTCAAAGACATTTTGTTAATCGCCTGCTGGATGCTTAGCACCCCTTTTGGTGCTAGGAATACAGAAACAGAGTCCTAACTGCCACAGGGCATAACCTTCATTAAAAGGTTATTACAAATCAAGAGATTTGTAAATGCAAAGTACCCAGAAGTAATACAATATCTTTTCAGGAGGAGGACCTGGGGAGATCAGGAAAGACCCCACTAGGAAGTGACATTTGGGCTGTGTGTTTGAAGCAAGCTCTGGATTCTATGAGAGAGATCAGAAAGAGGGCATTCCGGGGATGGCAGACCTATCTATACAAAGGTGTGGAGGTGGGAGATGGAATATAAGGGGAACAGCAGGCCAGTTTGAGTGAGATGGACAATATGCAGAGAGATGCAGCATAAAGCAGGTAGGGCAAGTGAAATAGAATCCAAATTGTGAAAGATTCTAAATCCAGGCTGAGGATTCTCTATTTTATTCTATAGTTAATAGGGAGCCACTGAAGATGCATGAGTAAAGGAGGTTTTAGGAATAGTGATTGGGCAATTGTGTAACTGGATAAGAAATTCAGGGCCCTTAGAATATTTAATTTCTATGTCAATTCAAACATTTTCCATTGCATTTTAACATATCAGTGTCAAGTGGGGAAGTATAAGTGAAAGAGATAAAAGTTGAGAGAATTGCTGCAAATGAAAATCACTGATTGGGGCGTCTTTTTGAAAGGTCAGTGTGTGGGAGAAGAGAAGGGGATGTTCACTCCAAAGGTCACTTGGCAGCAGAAAGTAGAAAGTATTCAGCTATAATTAGATTTTCTCACCTACATTCAACACTTGTCAGCTCTTTCCCCCTGACTTTATAGGATATTAATCTTATTACAAATATAGCTGCTAAAAGTTACCAGAATTCCGTAGAACATAAGCTGCTTGAGGGCAGGAGCTGTTCCACTATTGTTTTTGTAGCTACATCAAGCTCAATACTTGGTAATGTGTCATAAAATGTGTTTGATTGAATAGAATAAAATTGAATAAAATAAAAATTGAAAAAAACAATTGCAGTTGTTTCTGAGCAGAATTGAGGAGTTCAGGCCTTTGACATCTGGGCTGGAAGACCATATGTAGAACATAGGAAAAACCCTCCCCAGCTCCTACTTCCCATTGAAATCTCTCCAGCTCCCAGTGAGGAGCTAGGTCTCCAGGAAGTAGCTGATCACTTTTCTCTGTGGGGTTCCATCCACTGGTGTTCCTCCTTAGAGGGATACTGCCTGAGTAGTTTTTACAAAGAGAATGTATTGAGAAGCAGCAAGAATAATAGAAAACATCCCCACAAATGGGGGGGCACTCTTTCCCCTTGCCCGGCACACCCAGGGGTCCTCAGAAGAGTGGACCCGAATTTAAAATCCCACCCCAGTGAGGTAGATATATATAGGGAAGTCTGTGGGGCTTCTGGTCCAGGAAGGCCGCCTTTCACCTTGGTTCGAGTCAGAGTGAGGAATTGTCCGTAGGAAAGTGGCTCCTTAGTTCATCTGGGCTGGATGTTTTTAGGGTGCTGCGTCTTGACAGACAGGTTCATCTATGGCTTGGGGCTAACAGGCTACTCGGCTATTTCACTGGCTTCTCCCTGGGCTTGGCTGCCATGGGGTACTCTGGTTATCCAAGGGATCTCAGCTAGCTTTGATAATTCTCCCAGTTATACCCTTCTCTAGGCTCTCAAAAGAACACTTCCCAAAATCCAGGGAAGAAAAAACAAAGACTAAGATACATATATGGAGGTAGTGTGTGTGTGTGTGTGTGTGTGTGTGTGTGTGTGTGTGTGTAGTGTATGTAGCACTCAGTATTCCCAGAACTCTCATCTTTTCTCTCAATTGTTCTCCCAACTCCCAAGGAATAATCAGAGAAGACAGCAAGAGATCTTATTCTCTAACCTTCTGATTGAACCCTCGGGCTACTGGATACTTTGGATGTTGAAAATAATTTCAATGCCAGCAAAAAAGGTAGCTATGATATTGTATCTATAATCTGTGCAATATTTTATTCCTAATAGGATCAACTCACTGATTGCCTGGACTTAACTTCCTTGTATTAAAAATTATACAAAAAGTAAATATAATTTATGCGTACTGTTTAATTGACCAAAAAAAAAAAAAAAACCTCAAGGTAAATATGACTAAGCAAATTTAATTGCGTTGAAGTTCATTAGTAAATTTTTAGCAAAATATTTTTAATTTTTTAAAGGTAGATTTTGATTTTTAACAGTCTCAGCATGTGACATATACATCTCTGCTGGGCAGGACAGTGACATGGAACCAAGGAACAAGGTCAGGGCCCTGAAAAGCAATGGTGGGAATGGAAAGAGCCCTGGCTTATTGGGCACACCAAAAATCGTTCAGGATCTCCCCTAGGATCCAGAACCTGCCTCATACTGTGTTGGACACACAGCCCTGCTTTTCACCAGCTCTTCTCCAGAATCATTCAGGAAATCAAATGACTTCAAAACAGCCACTTGGTCATTACCCAGCCTTACCTGCCATCTTGCTAATGTTGGGAGATTCCCTTCCCTTTTCTTAGAAGAAAAGACCCATTTAGTGGGGTATGCTGGAAAGAACCCTGAACATGGATCAGAAGTCTTGGGTTCAAGTTCTGATTGACTGGGTGACTTTGGGCCAAATTGCTTAATTCTTTTGACTTTTGTTCCCTCATCTGGAAGTTGGGGTAATCGTGATTAAAAGTTAGCCAGGTCCTGCTCATTTTACAAAACGGGAAAATCTTCACTTTCCAACCTTTAGAGTCATCCTGAAGAAAATAATTGCTCCATGTGGGCTCTTAGGATTATTTTCTTATTAATATTAAATTTCTTCTCCTTCTCATTTATAACAATATTTCTTGGTTATAATATGAGCTTCTTTGCTATCGAATATTGTTTTATAATTTCTAAGCTGGATTGAATGGTTTTGCTTTATTTGCTGGCAATTGGAAGAGGAGAGGACTAGCAACAGAGCAAGGAATCATGATGTTTTTTAGAATGCTTTAAGAAGCAATGCCATCTGGGTGATGATTTTCTAGCCCAATACAGCCCTCTCGGACCTCCCCGCTCCCATACGTGTTACTTCTTTTTCTTAGAATATAAGCTCCCTGAGACCAGAGACTGTCTTGTTTTATAGTTTGGCCTCCCTGGGGCTTAGCACATATTAAGTTCTGCAAAAGCATCAGCTGCTATTATCAGTGGGGCAGCTGGGAAGCAGATACAGCACCAGGCCTCCAGTCAGGACGACCTGAGTTCAGACCTCAGACATTTCCTAGCTGTGTGACCCCGGGCAAGTCATTTAGCCAAATTTGCCTCAGCTTCCTCTTCTGGAAGAATGAGCTGGAGAAGGAAGTGGCAAAGGGCTCTACATCTCTGCCAAGAAAACCCCAAACGGGGTCGGACCCGATTGAACAGCAATCATTACCCTTGTTGCTGGCACAGTATAAAAGTGTAATTTTTAAAATGAATTTTTCTTTTAGGGTTACTACTTTGCAGCTGTAGCTTGGCTCTGGCTCCTGGGTAGGATGCCCCCGAGTTTCCCCCGAGGGCTTCTCCTTGTAGGAGAGTCCTGATGGCATAAAATGGAGCCATAGACCAAGGGGCATGTCCATAGATATTGGCTGATGGGTTCCTGATTTTTTATTTTGGATTGTCCTGGAGCCAGAGCGAAGGGCATCTTCACAAAGGGGGGGTCCGGCCCAGCTCTCTGTGCTTCTGGGGATCTCTTGGCCTCCTTTGCTGATGGCATCAGGGGAGAGACAATCCTGCCAGAGAGGCCCCCCTTGACGGCGCCATGTTTGCTAGGAGTCAGTTCTTTTGTTCGAGAAGGGAGATAGTGGATTTACCATCTCTTTTAACATCTTTAACATATATTGGATTACTTGCCTCATAAGGGAGGGGGTGAGGGAAGGGGGGGAAATTTGGAACACAAGGTTTGCAAGGGTCAGTGTTGGAAAAGTATCCTTGCATAGGTTTTGAAAACAAAAAGCTTAAGAAGAGAAGGGAGAATGGCCTTAGAGCATCCGGGGGCCGCTAACAAGGTGACTTCCAGGGGGGCCCTCAGAACTCGCGCCCCAGGGGAGGACTGTTGGGTCAGTGAGCTAGGCAGGAACTCGGAGGCGTCAGTGCTGTGGGGAAACGGAGAATCGGAGTCCGCCCCCCCAGAAGTAGGGGAGGGGGGAGGGGGGTGTATGCGCTTTTGCTAAATATTCTCGAGGAAAAAGCAATGCGGGCTGGGTGGACCTGGGCTCCAGATGTGGCACCTTCAAAGGCGTGGGGTGGGGGGCGTATGGGCAGCGGGGGCTGGAGCTCCTGCAATCACCCGGCGCGACCCCCTCCCTGCGAAGGGCGCGCGGAGCCACGCTGGCTTTGGCAGAACAAGCCGACACTTTTACAAAGCTACCACGCGCTCCGGGCACCCCGAGAGGCAGGCACCGGGGAAGCATCGATCGTGGGGCCGGCCCTCCCGGGGGTCCCAGCTGGCCGGGCACTGACCAGCAGCTCGGCGAGCTTGGAGGGGCGGTCCGCTGCCCGCGAGGGAGCACCTTCCCACCTCGTGCGCCGGGAGGGAGCCGCGGGGAGGGTCAGAGGGGACCCCAGGAAAGCCCCGCATGACTGACAGCTGGTCCCAGGACCCGGGCCGTTGTCCAGGCTCTGCCCGGGGACCCTAGGCGAATCCCAATCTCAGGGAACCTCGGTTTCCTCATCTGTAAAAGGGGTTGGACCGATGCTTCACGTCCCGCCTGCCTGTCTTCTACTAGAGAGGGAGCCACCGAGAAGCATTTATTAAACCCCTTCTGTGTGCCGGCTGGGTCCAGAGACAAAAGGGCCCCTTGCTTCTCCCGGGCAGGCCTACGTTAATGTATCGTCTTTTTCGTAGGGACCCTTTCCCCGCTCCCCCGGGTGGGAAAGGGGCGGGAGCGACGTGCTTCAGCTCAGCCAATGCCCCGACCCTGAACACCGCTCCCAAGCTGAGGAAGGGAGAAGCGGAGAAGGGGGAGCCGAGACGTCCGCCTCCCTCACACCCCACGTGACACTGTCCCGAAAGTAGTTCGGCTGGACTGGTGTATTCTTCCACTTCCCTCCGCCCCCTCGGAAGCCCGAGTCAGCCCACCCGGTCAGCCCCGCCCTCCTGCGGAGCACGCGCACTGTAGCCAGCCGGCCATAACTCGGGCGCGGATCTTCACCGTGTTCCGGGCCGGGTTTTCCCAGCCGCCTCTAGGGGGCGGAGACTGGACAGGATCTGGGAGAACTAACGTGGAAAGGGAGGCAGGGGTTATCTCCAACGTACCGCCGCCTACCTTCTCCCCTAGGGGGAAAGGCGGAGGAGGGGCTTCAGCTCGCGAAGTCCTCGGGAAAGTGGGGGAGCTTATTATTGGCGGGGTCCTTAATCGGGGACACCCGGGGGAAAGTGGGGGGACACCGAGGGAGGAAGGGGCTATTCTCTGCCAAAGTGGATGAGATTCGGTTCTCACGACGTGGGAGGGGGACACCCGGCGGGGAGCCAATTTATATGGAAGGGGGCGCAGCCTGGAGACACAATGGGGGGCTGTTCTCCGGGGAAAGACTGACACCTTGGCGGCGGCGACGGTGGCGAGTCGGGGGGGGGATTTCTGGGCAGGTCCTTTCGGAGCCCCAGGTCTCCCCCACCCCCGGCAGGGGAGTGCTTGGGGTGGGGGTTGCAGAGGGTTTGCTAGTAGAACCCCTCCTCCCATCCTTAGGATGAGTGGAAGGAGCAGAGAAAGAAAAGAACAAGGGGGGAAAGGGTGCTCCCTGCCCGATGAGGCCGGCCCCGGCTCCTAAAGGATGTGCGGCCCTCGGAGCTTGATGGCTCGCAAGGCATCCTACAAAAGAGCGGGGCACGGTGGAGATATCAGGCTCAGATGCAAAGAAGAGGCCTCTAGGGGTCCCAGCTACAGGCCCGTGCAGGGGGTCTTTTACCACTCGTACCCTCCCCAGGTCAGCCCTGGGGCTGGTGGCTTCCCCCTTCTCCAGTCAGCGACGACAGCCGATCGTGCGCACTAGAAGGGTCAGCGAGGATGGCCGGACACCTGGCCGCCCAGCCCCTCTCCCCCGCCACCCCATCTCCTTCCTCTTTCACAGCACTCTCCCCATCCCCATCTTTCCTTCCTCTCCTCCCCCATTACGTCTCTCCCCGCCTCCCCTCCTCCAAAAAAAGGTCCCCCTCCCCCATATTCTCCCCTAGTTTCGCTCCCTCTCCCCCTCTTTCTCCCGTGGCAGGCGGTGATGTGGCGGAACTCTTTGTACGCAGCGGCGGGATACGACGTGGAGTCGTTTTCGTACAGAGTTGCGCTAGGGGAAAAGGAGGGAGGTGAGGGGCGGAGTTTTGCGCTGCGCTAGCTGACTGCTGCGCCGCCGGAGGCTCGGCCCGACTCGACGTACGGGGGCGGGACCATGGAGCGGGGGCGGGGTTCCGACAGTTTAGGGCCAAGCAGGGCGCAGGCGCGTAGGGGCGGGCCCTCGACCCGGGAGCCGGCCCTCGGGGGCGTTGCCAGGGCTCGGGGGCGAGGCTTGGCGCAGGGCGGACCAGGGCGCAGGCGCGCGGGAGCGAGAGTCGAGGGCTGGGCGGAGTCCGGGGGCCGACTCGGAGACTCAGGGGTGTGGTGCGCAGGCGCACGGGTGAGGGGGCGGGCCCTGGAGGCGGGCCTCCGCCTCGGTGGGCCGTGTCCCGGCGCAGGGCGGCGCAAGGCGCAGGCGCAGGCGTGCGGGCCGGCCGCGGCTCCCTCCCGGGCGCGAGCTGCCTGGTGTCTCCCGTCGGAAGCTGCGACCGCCGCGGCCATGATGGCAACCGAGTGAGCTCCGCGCCCGCCGCTGCAAGCCGCCTGCGAGGCCCGGCCGGCCGGCGAGGCGACGCGAGGCGGGACGAGGCGGGACGAGGCGGAACGAGGCGGAGCGAGAGGAGGCGAAGCGAGGCGAGGCGCGGCGCGGCGAGGCGAGGCGGGGCGAGGCGAGGTGGCCCCGGCGGCGATGCGAGACGGCGGCGGCCGCGGCCCCGAGCCCCGCTCTGCGCCCCCGGCCCCGGCTCCGGCCTAGGCCGGCGCTCCCGCCGCGGGGCCCCGAGCGGCGGCAGCCCCGGCCCTCTCCTCCTCCACCACGGCGGCGGCGGCCCCGGCGGCGCCCCCCCCCGGGCCTCGGGCCGCCGCGCCGGAGCCGCGCCTCGGCCTCGTCCTCCTCGTCGCCGTCGTTCTCGTCCGCCGCCGGGGCCGCGGCCGCCGGGCCCCCCGCCCCTGGGGCAGTCTCCTGCAGCGCGGGCCGCGTCGCCTGATCGCCCGCCCGGGCCTGCCGCGGCTGCGGGCCCGGCCCCGGCCGCGCCGCGGGCCCCCGCGGGGCCCCGAGGAGCCGCACCCGCCGCGCCCGCGCCCTCCGCCGGGCCCGCCGGGGCAGCCTCCGGGGCCGCCGCCGGGCCCGCCGCCGCGCCTGCCGCACCCGCAGCACCCGCTCCCGCGGGCCCAGGCCCAGGCCCAGGCGCCGGGCCGCGCCGCGGGCAGAGGCCCAGGTCGGGCGCCCGGCTGCTGAGCAGGCCCCGCGGCCGCCGCGCGGGCCGCCTCCGTCCGCCCGCCGCCGCCGTCCCTCCCCCCGCGGCCCCCAGACATGACAGCCATCATCAAGGAGATCGTGAGCAGAAACAAAAGGAGATACCAAGAGGATGGATTCGACTTGGACTTGACCTGTATCCTCCCCTCCCCCTCCGGGGACGCGCCCCCCAGGGTCAAGGCCAGGGTCCCCCCCTCTCCCCCCCAGTGGCCTCCTCGGGGGCCTTTGTCCCGGCGCTCCGGGCAGAAGGCGCTAGGTTAGCGAGCCCAGAGCCGGCTCCCGCAGGGACCTACCTGGGAACTGCAAGCACGGAGGCCAGGAGCCCGCCTGCCGGGGCGCTCTGGGCCTAGGCCCTACCTAGATGGAGGGTCTGGAGAGGAGACAGAATTAGGCTTGATCGGCCCTCGATTGCATCAGATCTTGCAGGGATTATTTCTAGGCCCTAGTTTGCCTTGATAGATGCCCGAAACTGAGTCGAGAGTCCGAGGGGCTCCTCGGCCCGCGTCCCTGGGGGTAAAGAAGAGATGCAGTGCCCCCACCCCCACCCCCCCTTTTGTGCCGGAGAACCAAATTATCGGAGCCGGATTTAGTAGTTTGGCCAAGTTTTAAATGATTAGTACTGTAATCAACCCTCTAAGGCCGATACTTATCTGAGGTCTTTGTTAAATGTGGATTTTTTTTTTTTTTTCCTTCTCATGGGAGGCTGCTATGTCGGGTAAGGCATAAAATTAACTGCCCAACCGCGTTTTAAGTGCATCTATATTCCTGATGGTGATGATGTCAAGGAGATTAGTGGGCATTCTGTGTCTTGAATAGTTTATTGTAAAGGTGAAATTTAACGTTCGCTGGAAATTTTAAGTATTAGTGTGAGATCGGGCTTAGACTTGGCAATATTTATTTTTTCGGGCCTCCTGGCATCTGAGAGGTAGCGCTAATTTTGATTTCCACCTTTAGTGAGGCAAAAAAATGTGGGTTATATTTTTTCGAGTTAACACGGCCCGGAAGAGCTGGTAAGAGTGTGAGTGTACCCATTTTGAATTGAGTTATATTGTGGATTCATTGTTAAGGTTTTTACTGTTTAAATGGACCGAGGCAGTTTATTGACTTGAAGAGAAATCAAGAATTTTCGCTGAGACTTTGTTCTGTCAAGATTAAGCTTAGGCCTTTGCATTCAAAAGAGAGGCCATCAAAGCACTGTACTTGTCATCCCTGTAGTTTTGGTTTTGACCAAGCTTGGGAACTATTATTTTCCTTATTTGCAACCTCATGAAAAATAAAAAAACAATTCATTGTTCCCTTGGTGTGTGTGTATGAAGTATAATTTAAAGTAATTAGAATTTTGATGGTCAGGTGAGTGGAGCATTTTGGTGGAAATGTAATAGCAAACCATATGGATGGAGTTCAACTGATAGGGCGATGGCTTTAAAAAAAAAAAAATCAGTAGTTTTTTGCAATCTTGGAAGCAACCATCTCTTGCTAGTATCTTTCTATATAAAAGTTTTAAGGTAGCATAAGTGACAACTACAAAACATGATACATTTTAGCAGAATATTTTTCCTTAAAAACCATCAGTAATTGTCAGGTAAATATTAAGTGGAGAGAGAGACATGTAAATTACTTTTTTATGTGAAAAAGTTTGGAGGAGAATATAACATTGTTTTCTAAAGAATTTAGTTCCCTTTCATATTTGTCATATTTATACTTTTGCCTTTTTCTACTGATTTATTAAAAATTTATATTAGTTTTTATGCCAGCTAAATGTAAGCATACAGGTGTTTGTTTTTCTTAAGAATAGTAGACATATATTTTGTTAGAGGAAATTGCTAAACATCGATGAAAACAATATATATTCCTATTAGGTTCTTAACTTAGTACTTTTAGAGTAGCTTTGGAAATTTAAGTGACTTCATTGATTAAATGTCATAGACACATTTGAACTGGATAGGACTGTCTAGGAGTCAGTGGCTCATTGCAACTTTTGTTTTGTAATTTGTTTTTACCAGCAATTCATTTTTGGAGATATATTATTATAGTGCTTATCTGAGAACTAGGAAGAGAAACTTTTCCTAATTAAATGCTTTTAGTGAATTTTTTGGACCATATTAAAAATTGCTAAAATGATGTCAGCTTTCAAATTGTGATGTCTGCAAAATTTATACTTGATTTAATAAATTATGAATCTCTAAAGGATTATCTAAATTATATCTATATAGTCATCTTGCAGATCTCTTAGCAGGTTTTGATGCGAACAGTAAAATGTTATTCTTAAGGGTATGAAATATAATTTTCCTGTGGTCAGCTACTTTTTGTATCTATACATAAAATTTATGCAACTTAAAAAGCAATCACTAAAGCAAAAAATCATTGAAAGCTTTTATTCTCAACAATTTTTGATGCACCAAAAAAAATGTACTTGCTTTCACTGTCAGTCAATCAACAAGCATTTATGAAGGGCACCCAGTATGAGGGGTTGGGGTTTTAGAGGGGCAAGTGAAGCTGACAGTGCTCTGGAGGAGCTTATCTTCTTAGCAAAGTCTTCACTTGACCAGTTCTATTTCTGATTGTTGTGAGAAAATTGAAATAAGAAGTAAGGAAGATATTATCACTTTCTGAGCAACTGTAGTGTCTTTTAAAAGAAAAAAGTGGCCTCAAATTGAATTTATGCAAAGTAGAAAAATTACTATTTCTTGAAAAAAAATTAAAATTAATTTTAAATTTAGGAATATTTATATTCTGTCTTCCAATTCCCTCTCCACTGGAGGAGAAAAAAAGGAAAACAAAAGCCTTATAACAAGTATATATAATCAAACAAAACATTTCCTCTTGGCCTTGTCCAAAATCGCCTGTGCCCTTTTGCATCTTGAGTCCATCATGTCTCTGACAGGGAGTGGCTACCATTCTTTATGATAGGACTTCTGGAATCATGGCTTAACATTGCATTATTTAGAATACTTGAGGAAAAGTAAATCCTTAATGAAAGGATTTCTCCTCAATACAGGACGATTACACTAGTGTACGTTTCAATTTTTTTTTTTTAATCATTTAAATTTTTTGAGATTAAATTTAGCTTGAGCAAGTTTGATCAAGTAGGTTATTCAAAAGTACAAACTAGAGCATAGAATTTAATGTGGGAGAATAGAGGCCTTTTAGGAGAGTTTGACATTTTAAGGCTTTATTTGCATCTTATAAAAATCAGCTCTGAACAAGAATTCATATACTTAGAGCACAGTAATGGTTCTGAAGTGACTGTCAAATGAATGTTTATTGGTTGGATTTTGGGGGAACTGCCTAACCCTTCGAGTTTTAAATCCATTATTGCCCTCCTTTTCCTCTTGTATAAACTTGATCACCTAGTAATTTTTCATAATTATTTCACAAGTTTTGTCCCCCCAGCTTTATCCATGAATGAAGAAATAGATAGGCTGTCATTTAGTGTTACACTTTATAAAAGGGAAGTTAGTTTCACTGTAATTAATTTCTAATTTTTTTTGTTTGATGTTTGTGAATTAAGATTTTAAACTGTTTTAAAGTACTTATACTATGTGAAGATTAATAAGTGATTAAAATTATATATGTTGGGAAGTGATGTGAGCCCAGTTTTAATAGTTCGATAATAAGAAAACTTTTTAAACTTGAGATTATGTAATAATTTTATTGTGAATATTGGGTAATCTAGTAGTGTAAATGTTTTGACTTGACATTTTATATAGTATAAAATGAATGTTTTTTTCATAAAAGGCAAAAGCTAGTTAAATGGCTTACTTTTGATTTTAAAGTAATCTCAGAAAGCTTTCAATTCCGTGTGTAACTGTGTTTTAAGATTGTGCTCATTTTTAAATATCCTTCACTTTTGGTTAATGTGCATTTGATGAGAGAACTTTTTTCCTAGAAAGCAAATTTATTTGAGAAGATATTGAGTGTGGGAAAGACTTGGGTGCTAGGAATTCTGGAGATCCTTCCCAGCTGTGGGTAGCATTTCTGTGTGAAAATGTCCATTTTATGAAGTTACTAATATTCCATCTTATATTTTTACTGTTTAAACTTTCTTTAGTACAAGTACAACATAATTTGTCCTAATTTTTATGGAAAACAATTTTTGTTTCATGTGAGTTTTTTTGTGCTTCATGCATAATGTTCTATTATTATGACTCTTGTGATTATTTAGGATCTAGAAAACATTAATAAAAAACAGTTATGTAATATTTAAAATACTATGTGACAGCATAAATTAGTTTGTATGAACAGGTTGTGCAAAATAGCATCCTTGGCTCCTTATCTTATATTATCTTTCCTCTTCCAGTGTAATCTGTAGCAAGAGAATTGTGTGGCCTAGTCCTGTCACAGAGCCAGAGGAAATAGACAAAATTCGTGCTTGGAGAATATAATAGAAATGTTAATTCTTCAACTTCCTACTGAGCTTCTGGTGTTGGTATTGCTTTTGGTGGTTTCTATTCTGTTCTGATTTACAAGTAGCTTTATAGAAAGTAGCTTTTGACCTGACTTTTCATTGAGTTGGAAAAATGAGATCTTTTGCTATTGTTTTGGAATTTGATAGAATGGCCAAAATTTGTGAGAGTGTATTGATGACTTTGGTCATTGACTTTTATAAAGGTTATATGACTGCCTTTCTCTCCTCGATATCATCATAGAAACATTTTTATTTATAGGAATTTTCTTTGTATCTAAATTTCAGTTTATAAAAAAATTTGGAAATGACAAGTAGATATATTGGCCATGACCATATACCATTTCTCCAGTTTTTATATATTTTTTTTAATTATTTGTAGGCCTGAAAGCAAGTTTGGTTCCTTTGAAATTTATATTAGGTTTTTTTTTTTTTTTTTTTAGAACATCATATATTGTCTAAATTTAAATATGAGGGCCAGTTTGACAAATGGTCCAGGTTAGCCTACATTTTGACTAGTGAGAGTAACTGTGTCCATTTCTGTCTAAAAGCTGACTGAGTGATCTTAAAATGCCAGTTAGAGATGGAGCAAACTTTCCAGTAAGGCCGAAATGCCATCTGGTCCAGCATTTAGGAAAAGACATTCTTCATCTGTCCCTGGTATGGAAAATAAGGATGCTTTGGACTCTGTTGACAGCCCAGGAATGAATGATAATTCTTCCTGTAGTTTGGTACCTTTGCGTAGGAGAGTGATGTTTTTGTCACTCCTACTTTTGAATCTATCAGATTTTGAAGAGCTAATCATTTGTCATGCAATTCAGAGCCAAGAAAAGCCTTAACCGTTGAAAAATTTTAATATTTAGATAAATTCTCATTTTTGGAAATTAATATTTATTTTTCATAACAATATAAAACTTTAAAATGGATAACATGAATCTTTTAGTATCTTAAACTTTAATTGTTTCAGATTATATTTAAGGTATATACTTGAGTCATTGAAAATTTTCTTCAATTTCGGAAATATTAAAATTTTAATTTCATTCCAAGTTTACTTTGTGTTTTTTTAAAATAAAGGATTGAAGCCAGAATTTTCACATGCTTATCAGTATTTGTACTTCTTAGTTAATGTATTGCTCTGTTCTGGTTTTTGTTTTTTTAATCGATCCATCAAAAAAGATGGAGAATGTAGGGTTCCAAAGAAAGCCATTCATAGCTTTGGAGAGAGAGGGAGGGGGAAGAGAGAGAATCTGTAGATCGTTTTTAACTAAAATATGAATAATTTGTACGTACAATTTTCATTTAGCATATTGTAATGCTGTGCCTATGCTATTGTGGAAATGTCTAATAACTCACTTGATGTTCTTTCTTTCAATTTAAAAAAAAATTTTCAGATTGCATTTAGTACCTTCAGTAAACTTCACTGTGGGTGAATGTAGTAACTATTACCTGAAGGTTTAAGATGAGCAGTCCAGTGGAAACTCAGAATATGTTAATGTGGAAAGTAAACTGGAAGATTGTAAACGTTTTATTTCAAGAAAGACTTTTGTTTTGATTAAAATCATGTAGTTCTTAGAGTACCAGCCCTGAAGTCAGGAGGACCTGAGTTCAAATCTGGTCTCAGACACTAAAGTTAATACTTCTAGCTGTGTGACCAAGGGCAAGTCACTTAACCCCAGTTGTCTCAGCCAAAAAAAAAAAATCACATAATTCCTCGCTAAACAAAAATTATTTTTTATATTAAAATAGTATATGTCAAAAATCTAATCTTTTTATAGGTGTTAAGTAGAGATTTTTTTGAATATCTAAAATCATAATGATAGTGAGAATATTTATATTATTTGAGGCTATATTAATGTAGCATGGGAGTCTGACATTAGGTAGGAAACCTTTGCTATAATTTTAATTTTCATTTTGTAATTTGTCATGCTCGCTAATGGAATCTTGGAACTTAGAGATGGAAAGGAAGACATTAAGATTAATCATTGAGCAATAACTTACCTTCACAGCTTTTTTTTTTTTTTTTTGAAAAAATTTATCCAAGAAGTGTTAGAGGGAATTGAGTAAATTCTAATGTTTTGCTGTGAATGGAAGCTTACTTGTACCGAGTCAGTCCTTATTTAAGTGCCTTTCTGTGTAAAAATGAACTTGTGATAGGGTACACTGCTTTTTTTTTTTTTTTTTTTTTTGATGCTAATATCTTAGTGAAGTTGTCTTGTTGATTTGTTTCTTTGAAGCATAGAATTTGTAGAATTTTTTCTGGTGGTTACAAGTACCTATGAGATGAGATGATTAACAGGTCACATTTCCCCTTTTCTGTGTGCCATATGCCATATTTCTTGTCAAAGTTCTGAACTTCATGTTGTGGAATCAGGACACTTTTACTTTTCCATCTTTAGAATTAAATTGACTTGCTATAGTATAAAAAATTTAAAGAAGAAAAATAGTGTTTCTGTCCCCTAATTTGTCTTTAAAGGAAATACTAATAGAATTCCATGGTTCTTTATTTAGTTCTTCTCTAAAACTAAAAATAAAAGTTGATGAAAAATGATGAAAGGATCATAAATGGTAGCTCTGATTTTTTTTTTTTTTTTAAATGGGCCTGGTTTTCCAGATTAAGAATGAACAGAATTGGGGGCAGCTAGGTGGCACAGTGGATAGAGCACCAGCCCTCAAGACACTTAACACTTCCTAGCTGTGTGACCCTAGGCAAGTCACTTAGTCCCAATTGCCTCAGCCAAAAAAAAAAAAAAAAAAAGAAAAGAAAAGAAAAGAAAGAATGAACAGAATTTTCCTATGTACTAAGGATTGTTGACCAAGGGGGACATGCTGGTTGGATAAAGTAGGTGATGAATAGGTAATGAATGCCAATTTGATCATACAGTTATTCTTTGGACCAGGTGTAAATTGAATGTTACAAATAAAATGGAATTTACATTTTCAGGTAATAAAAAGCTTTCTGCCTTTCTTAAAATGAAAAAAAAATTTTTTTGTTTTTGAATCATTTATATTTTCTTAATGAGCCTTCTCCCTCATAAAAAATGGAGGTAGAGAAAGCAATTCAGCAAAACTAAGCAGTAAATTGAAAGAAGTCTGGTGTAATGAGCAGTAGTCCTGAGTAGTGGGAGAGCTATGCTGGGGAGATACCTTCTTCCCAGAGAGTCTTTGGGACCAGGTGTGATGGTCAGTGCATCTTGGTATTGTTTAGCTGTAGTTGTGTTGGGCCTTTCCATTTACAATGCTATTTTGTATATATTGTTCACCTAGTTCTGCTTATTTTATCACACTGCATCTGTTCATATGAGCCTTTGCATATTTTACCGTATTGATCACATTCATTGTTTCTTACCAGTAATGTTTTATTACATCCATATGTCATAGTTTGTCTAGCCATTACCCAATTGATGGGTAATCTACTTTGTTTCCAGTTTTTTGTTTTGTGTCAGTCACCTCCTTATGTTTGTGCTTGGGGATGGAGTCTGGGTCAATGAACATAGACATTTTAGTTACTTTTTCTTCACAATGACTTTCCAGAATGGTGAGGCCATTTTACAAGTACTACTAACAATTATTAGTGGGCCTTTTTTCCCCACTTCTTTACAATGGATCATTCCCACCTTTTGTCATTTTGCCAGTTTTCCTAGATATGAAGTAGAATCTCAAAGTTCTTTATGTGTCCATTTCTTTTAATCAGTTTTTGCTTTTAAAATGTAGTCAAATGCCATAGTTTGGCTTCTTTCCTATAAAGTAAACCTTGACTCAGTTCAATATAACATTCAATAAATGGCTCCTTCAGCTCATACTTCCTCTGGGTGGGGGCAGGGGAGATAGAATTTTAAGGAAAGACAGTCTCTGCTTTCAGTGAGCTTTTAATTTAGTAGGGAGTTATCTCATAACTATAGATAAAATACACCTATAGATAAATATAATATAAAAATGCACTTATAGATAAAATACACTCAATCACAGTACTGGAGGTGGCTCAGGGTTACAGTGGATAGAGCTCTGGACTTGGAGTTTAGGAAGATGTGAGTTCACAAGTGCTTTCAGATGCTAATTGTGACCTGGACAAATCTCACAACCGAAGCCCTCCATAGAGAAAGTCTTGTGTAGGTGCCAGATTCACTGGGGTAGGACTCTAAGGGATTTCTTGTATCAATGCTTATTCCCTTTTTCCCTACCCTAAGATGTTCTAGGTTAGAAAAATCAGTTTTACTTTGGAGGGTGAGGAAGAGGGAGGAGGAGGTCAGAAAAAGACTGGTTGATATTTGATCTGGGTTTTAAAGGAGAAGTAGGAACAGTGTTTTGGGATGACTTTCTGGGCATAGGAACTAGAAAGTGGGAAAGTGTGGCGCATTTATTAAGTCTGGCTGGAACATAGATTCTGTAAAGGGCCACAGTGTGAGACAAGCCTGGAGAGATAGGGCCTTGAATGGCAGGTTAAAGGAATTTATGCTTTATTTGGTAGGTAAATAACTATTAAAGACTTTTGAGCAGAGGAATAGTATGATTAAGCTTGAGTGTAAAGAAGATTGATTGGGAAAGGTAGATGTTAGGAGCTCTCACAATATTCCAGAAGGATGATAATAAAGGTTTGAGGAAGGTGACCATTGGACTATAAAGGAAGAAGAATGCATTTTAGAGATGTGTCAGAGGTTGTTCTGATAGGACTTGATAACAGATGGACTTGTCCCTCATATCTAAGATAACACCAAGACTTTAAATATGGGGAAAAGTATTGAGGGATGGCGCTACTCCCAGAAGGCTCCCCTAAATTTTGAGGGAAAGGTGTGAAGATCATTTTGGGGTATGTTGAGTTTGAGATATCCAGGCTCTGATAGGAAGGCATTTTGAGGCAAACATGAGCACTAGGAAGAGGAGAAGGTAGCACTGGAGATCTGGATGAGAGGACTTGTTTCTGTAGGGGTGTTAGTTGAAGTCCTGGGAATGATATGAGATTGTTGGGAAGAAAATGGAGGGAGAGAAGAGCATCTCTCTTAAAGGTCAAGGGAAAGATCTCCCTTAGAGGAGGCCTATTGCCTGTTGAATGGAGAGGGAGAGGGGTGTGTGTGTGTGTGTGTGTGTGTTACACATGCAGTGTCTCTCTGATGAGTAGAGCAGTGGGGCCTCTGGGCCAGCTGTGGGCAGATGGCCTGAGAGGCACTAAGTGGACAAAAGAGCATCATGGGCTCTGCTGCTGCTGCATTAGCCAGGAAGAATTTTCATAGGATCCACAACTGGAGTAGACCATGGGTCACTTGGTTCATCCCATTCATTTTACACCCAGGAAACCAAAACCTGGGGAGATGAAAGTGGCTTGTTAGGATCAATTCTGGCAAGGTCCAGAACTGACCCAGGTCTTTTCCCTTAAGGCAATTCATGAGCAATTCAGAATATCCTAAATTAAAGAGAGCTTTAGCCTGGCACTGTTGCAAACTCTTGCTTTCTTTGTAAAATCTTTTTCTTTTTCCTTGAAGGTGGTACTCAGTCCCTCTGTTTTAGCATGAAACCCTCCATGGAGAAAGACTTGAGTGGCTAGTTGGAGTTCTCAGCCAGATCGCTGAGGTAGGGCTCTAAGGGATTTCTTGTGTCAGTCTAACACCTTGGACGTGATACACGGTCCTTTTTTGACATGTGTGAACAGTAGAATAAATAGCAGCCCTCCTTCTTGGGGTTTTTCAAGATGCCTCTCGATATTGTGTGGCTGGGGCTATGCTTAAAGATGTGGCTTAGGAGATGATGCAAATATTCACAAGTATAATTTACTAAATGACGCAGGAGGAAGTAATCATGTCAGCACTTGTAGAGACCTTAGGTTTATGTGGGTATCTTGAGACAATCTTGATATTTTTGGAGGAGTTGAATTTCAAAGTTCTCTCTCTTGGTGTCCTGTGAGTTCAGCCTGTCTACTCTAAAAGTTTAAGTATTTGGAATATGGTTTTATATCTCCTGCTCTATTGCTTGCCACTGGACCCAGATGGCTCTGAAGGGGAAAGTGAAGCTGGGGATTTTGCACCGAGATCCATTTCACTTCTATATCCCGGCATCACCCCCTTGGAGTCATGGTCCTCGTTGAGAATCCAGGATGAACAACAGCAGCCATGACGTGAAATACAGCAGTCAGGTTGTCGTAAAGCACAGAACGAGGAGAAAAAACTCAACACCAGCACTTTCGATTCAGTTGCTTTTGAACCTTTTTCAAATTTGACTTTTTCCAATATTCTGTATAATTCTTTCCTTTGAAGCTCCTTTTTTTCTCTGGATAGTGTAAATTGCTGAGCCCCAGCATCATCTTGTGAGATTTCCGTGATGCATTTTTAAAAATTTCATCTCACAATAGAAATTGGTTTATTGTACATGAGGTTCTTGAGAATTCTAGCTTTGTTTCTGAAGTTACCATTGATATTTCAGTACAGTTTTTTTTGTGTTTTGGCTTTTGCCTTTTCTCTTAATTAATATATAAAGTCTCTCCCCCCACTCCATTCCACCTCCAGTGTTGGAGATCTTGGTTTGCTCATTTCTTCAAGTGATTTTTAAAATATTCTTCAGAGGATTCCTAAAGATAATTTTGTTTCATGTTGGTGGGTTTTTTTGCTTGGAGGAGGATATTGAGTAGTTATGCTCATGTTTCAGTATCTTTGTGGACATTTCGGTTTTGTTTGTTTTGAAAGAAAAACCTCTATTTTATATTTCTGTCAGTGGTGGGTAGGATTACCCCTAACTTTCTAATTTCCCGTTATGGAATCATTGAGCTGGTGAGTCAAAATTGACTTTTTTTGCTAATATTTGTGTATTTATTGTTCAGTATATTTTGTAATGATGAAAATTAATACATTGGATGAGATGAAGTTTAAAGTATAAAATATATAAAACATAAAATCCCAAATTGTTTCTAAATATATCTAATAAAATTTTTCCCCCCTCTGGTTCCCAACCTGAAGGCCACAGTTATTGTCTGAAGTTTATAGGAGTACGTGTGTTTTTCAAATATAATTATTTTATTGAGTATTTTTTCAATCAGTGGATACCAATAATACAAATACTGTCAATTTGGAAGTGGTTTTTTAAACATTACTTTAAACACTTTCCTTTAAAATCCCTCTTAGTTTTTTTTTTTTTTTTAGTCTTTTAAGTTTGAGATGATGCAGTTGACTGTCATTACTCTTAAATGATTCACATATTTTTCTTGTTAATATTATAGGACCATAAATATTTAGATAGTTTTGAGTTCATCGATTTAGAGTGTTCTATTTAAATTAGAAATTTAATTTGAAATTTTTAGAATAACGTAATGCTATTTCCATTTGGTCAGTGTTGGAAGTGCCAAAAAGTAGCTACTCAGATTTTGTTGGTTTTTTTGGGTTGTTGTTGTTTCTTAAGGACAGGAGATTTTGACTAAAAAATATTCTAAGAGCAGGTTGTTTGTTATGATAATAATTCACTTGATTTTGCAACTACTTCTTTTTCTTCCCTTCTTTCCCTATTTTTTTTTTTTTTTTTTTAAAGCTAAGGGTACATTTAAGTTAAAGAGAACAAACTTTTTCTATTGGAGTTAACATTGCTTGATGATTGAGAAATAAATCTGGATATGTTGCAGAGAATGCAAAACTAAGATTGGAAATAATTTTGTTAAAGTCTATAACAACTTCAGTATTTTGTTTGAAAATTGACTTTATTTAGCACTTTTATTTTGAGAGTGACTAAGGTTTCATTGTCTTATTTTAGTTTCAAAAAGTAAAGTTACATTTGATGCTTTTGCTCTATGATGTATATTTAGAAGTAAGCTTAAGATCATTTAAGCATTGGAAGATCTTTGACTTCTACTGCAAATATTTTTGTTAACTGTATTAAGTGGATTTCTTCCCTCAGTTTTTCCTCTGTGTTACTGCAGTCTTGCCTGTTGTTAATTGACCCTGTCATGGTATAGGAGCACTAGCTTTCTAAGGGCCTTGGGGAGCTGTCAAGTCTTTGGAGTCTAGGCACAGCAGCGCAGACCTATTTCTGTTATTTAAGGGGCAGCATTGTGAAATTTGAAACCACTGGTTTAGCCTTCGAGGGATTTTGGATAGGCCTTGGAGGAGGGACGGGTGACCGACATTTAAAACATAAATCATTAAACTATTGAAAGTAATAGATACATTTTTGGAATCTTTAGCCATTTTCTCTGATTCACTTAGAGAAAAGCAGTACTATTTTGTAACTTAAACTGGGCTTACATTTGATTATGTTTTTAAAATTACTATATGATGTCTGCAGAAGACATCTTGTTTTTATGTTTATTACTGATTTATAATTTTTATACTCTTATTTTTTTTTTTTACTCTTATTTTGTTGCTTTTCTTCTTCCTTGAGTAGTATGAGTTGGTTGCTGTATGAGATTGTTACTTTTACTTTTGTACTTGAAAAGTATGATCTTCCAGATTTTTTTTTATGACTTCTAAGGTGATTTTTGCTTTTTCTTTAGTGAACCTTTAGTGTGTACTTAGACTTGATATATTTCTTTGGCTTGCCAATAAATTGGCTGGTTTTACTTACCAAGGTTTGTCATAAAGGCAAATAGCACTTTAGCTGTATCAGATGTCCTTGCAATACTTTGACATTTGCTAAGTGAAGAATGTCAGCATCTTTTTATCTTTTTTTGAAGTCCAAGCCATTGGTAGTGATTTGGACGCTGATTTTATTGATTGTTCGTTGACAGAATTGCCCTAATTATTAGCATTTGTTCAGTTATGACTACAGAAGAAGGGAAATAAGAGTGAGGTACTGGAGCTGTGATTTCATTGATAGGGGAGCTCTTTGGTACCTTTGTATCTCTGCATTTGGATCTTAGAGAGCTTTGGGCTTTGAGTGGTTATCAGAGAGAGTACAATAGTCTTTCTGTGTCAGAATTCAGATCTTCCTAGTTCTAAGATCAGGCCTCTCTCGCTCTTGGAGTTAGTAATACTGCTGGATTTTATTTATTAGACAGTGTGGAGGATTGGGGAAAAGAAGGTCTTTAAAAAAAAAAAAAAAGGAAAGTGAAGAAACCCATGCAGCATTTGTGTTTGAGTAGAAGTCTCTACTGCTAAAATTATTAGTACCCAATATAATGGACAATCCCCTTGATGGAACAAAATCTGGGGTTTTAGTCCTACTTCCATCAGGCCATGCGAGATTGGTCAGATCACATTAGAGGTGGAAAGCCTCCACGGTCACCATCTTTTCATCTAAGCTCTAGTTAACAAGAGTCCCTTCTGCAACAGATTCCACAGACCATCTAGCCTTTCAAAGGGATAACATTCCCTTTGTAGTTTACTCTAATTGAGGATTTCTGGATCATCTGGCAGTTGTTCCTGACTTCAATACACATGGACCCCTCACTCCTCCTACTGAAGTTCTATGCTGAATGGGATCTGTCTTATCGGTCTTCCATAGGAAGGGTCTTTAAAGACAGCTTTAATTACCTCTTTTTCTCCACCCCCTCCCTGTCTGTCTCTCCACCCCCAGGCTAACTGTCCCCAGAATATTGGACCTGGGAAGTAGAAAAACCGAATTCAGATCCTTCCCTAGATATATACTAGCTTTGTAATACTGGGCAAATGGCTTACCTTCTCTCAGCCTTAGTTTCTTCATCTGGAAGAGGGAAATAATGATGGTACCTGCCTCAAAAAGTTATTGTGAGGATCAGATTCAATAATACATACATAAAGTATTTGGCAGTCCTTAAAGATTTCTAAAATGTTAGCTATTTTTATGGCTAACATGTTACATAGACTTAAGGTCTTTTGACATCCCAGTTGACTTCTGTGGACACTCCACTTTATCGAGGTTTGTAAAATGTAGGATCCAGAACTGAAGATGTTATACTCCAGTCACAACTTTTCTGAATCTGTTTTTTTTTTTTCTTCCTGTATAATAAACATAATAATAGCTCAGTCTTGTACCTTAAGAAGTTGTTGGGAAGGAAAAGTTTGTAAGCCCCATGTAACTGTGTGATTGACCGGATCCTCATCTATGTCTTGTACAGAGGAGGCAATGCTGAGGAAGAGGGACTTTTACCTTCATGAAGCTCTTTTGGGAGGACAGAGTCAGGGACACCCCTTTATAGTAGGAAGGTTGTGAGCATGTGAAGATGATCAGGGATGGCCAAAGACCCATTCACTTCTGGACAGTAGAGATGTGGCCCTGGAGGATGGTAGAGGCTTAGAAGTGGGAGTGACCTTGAGAAAAAACTTGGGAAAGGCCAGTGGTCCCTTGTGGAGCCGGAGTTCTCCTTCCCTTCTCCTCTTGTGGATCATTTCTGGAAGCCAGGATCTTCTCCAGAGCAGCCTGTGCCCGTCTTCCCCCCTCCCCCATACTAATACTCACTATCTTTCAGTGATTTCTCTTGCTTTTCAGTCCAGTTTAGACTCTCTTGTTTGGCATTCAAGGACCTTCCCAGACTTGGCTGTTCGCTTTGCAGACTTCCCTCTCCTTACTCTGTCTGGTCCAGCTGAACCGCTCATGACTCTCCCCCAGACTCCCTGCTCGTCCTTGGCGGTTCTGTGCCGCTTTTATTTCCAGCAGCCTTCCCCGGCCCTGCCTTCTCCCACCCCACAGGGATCTCCACCCCCCAGAGCCGGGCAGATGCCAGGTCCTGTTGAGGCTTATTTTGTAGCATCTCCCCTGTGCCCGGGATCTCTGACACTGGCACCATTCCCCCCCACCAGCCCCCTCCTCCTAGCTTCAGGCTTGCAGTAATCACTGGGGGAGAGGGGGCGTTCTCCCCCCCTTTTCCCCCCCGGCTGTTCCCCTGGCAGTCCAGTGTTCCCTCGTCTGTCAGTCAGATCCTCCTAAAGTGCAGCTCTGACCATATCACTGCCCTCTTTTAGAGGCTTTCCTTTTGCTTAGGATCAGGGATTCTTTGGAACCTGGGCCGGTTCCAGCTTTCCAATCTTGTCGGGCCGGCCGGGCGCTCTTCCTGTTCCTCGAACAAGACCCTCCATTTCCTGCTTCTGAGTGTTTGCAGTCCTGCCTGTGATATCTAGAACTTTCTCCCTCCTCAGCCTTGCCTCCTGTCCTGCCTGGTTTCCCTCAGGTCCCGGCCGAAGGCGCAGCCTCTCTCAGTAGTGGGTCCCACGGCCTGGGCCCCCAGGTCGCCCTGTTTCGGTCTCGCACAGCTGTCTGCCTACATGTCTGCCCCATGCAGCTGTGAGCTCCTTGAGAGGAGGGACTTGGGGTGGTGGGGAGGGTCAGGGAGAACTGTTCTTTGGGTCCCCAGAGCTCTGTACTCCTATTCCCGACATATTGGAGGTACTCAGATAAATTAGAGCTGAGTGACCTGACTGGTTTGTTCCATTAAAGTGCAGAGGACTATTATGCTGGAATGACTAGGAAGTACAAGTTGGTATTAAAATGTCAGCTGGTCCTGCTAGAATCAGGGCAGGGCTCTGTGCGAGGGAGACAGATGGGCTTTTAAAGCAGCCTAATAACTGATCTGGCTATTTCCTCACCTGTAACCCTTTAAAAAATGACCCTTCTACTTAGACCACAGTCTGGATTGCCAGCCTCCCTGGGACATTGAAAACCATGAGGACCAGAGTATTTTGTCTGGGGCCCAAGCTGTGTCTTAGTAAAATACAAACATGCAAAATGGTCTTGATTTCATTGTAAAATAAATGCAAATGAAGTAAGCTAGCACATTCTCATTTGAAGTGTTTGGGTGTCATTTTTTTGTTTTCAAATTAAGACATTTAGGAAAAATGTTCTTAAAACAATTTGTAGAAAAATCTGCTTTTGGTTCTTTTAGAAATTTAGGACTCTGCAATCTTTGTATTAGAAAATAGGGGGGGAAATTCTCTGTTCAGTACATTCAGTGGCCTCCTCTCTCTCACACCCCTGGAGAATTTTTGAGTACAGGATTTAGAGGCCTAATCATATAGGAACCCCCAAACTTAAGATTTTAGTTAGCTGCTTTGGATGAGAGTGAGTGAAGCATGGCTTTTATTTCAGAGAAAAATACTTTAAAGCTACAAATAAGTGAGCCTCCTTTTAGTCTTGTCTACTTTTTTAGCAAAATGGGACTGTCTCTCTCCTCCCTCCGCTCCTTTCCTTCTTCTCCCTCCCCCTCTCCCTTTTTCTTGCTTTCCCTCTCTCCTTTTCCCTCCCATCATTACCCCTCCCTCTGTGTCCCTTCCTCCCCCTCTCCCTCTTTTAATTTCTTTCTTTCTTTTCCTTTTTTTTTTTTTTTAAACAGTAGCACTGTTCTGAAACAGGAAACCATTCTTATCATATTCATCCAGAGATGGAAGAGGGTAATTATTGGGTGTACTCGTTAAAAACCAGTTAGTTGGGCAACTTAAAACATTTCGTGGTTTACAGATGTAGTGTGAGCGGTTGTAGTTACATTATTACATAATTACCAAATGCCTACTGTAAAAAAAAAAAAAAAAAAGCCCACAACATTAAATTAGTTGAAATACATATTATTAGGATACTTTGACCAGAAGGTTAAGGTTGCTAGCATTTTCAATCTGTTTAATTTTTGTCGTCCTAACTTCTTTTAGCTTTAATTAAAGAAATAAATCGCATGCAGCCTTTGCTATATATCATCCTTAAAAATGTGATGGAGGTGTCAAAGGCTGATTTAATTTCCTTATGATTAGGTGATTGGGTAGGGAAAGTGATTTCCTGGAGGGTGGGGCCGGACTTTATCCTTGGGTGTTGGTTCAAACCATCTACTCTTACTAGTTTTGTGAATTCCTCTGGCCTGAAAGCTTAGGGGTTAGGGACAGCCTTGTCAGACTGTCTGCCTTCCTCTTGAGTCCGATTCTCAGATTTTGTTGTCAGTTGGCCTGTACTTGCAGCCCTTCTAGCTTGATGGTATCTGTCAGCTGTGGCCACAGGGTCATAACCTTTGAAAACCCAGAACCCTCTCCACCGGAATCATTGGAACATTGGAAGAAGCAAATCTATTCTGTTGGGAAAAAAACAACAATGAAATATATTTTATAATGTGTGAATTTTTATACTTTGTATATACATAGCCTCATATATAAAAGTAATTTATCTATTAATATGAAAATAGATTAATATAAAGAATTATTTTACATTCATCAGTTTATTGAAGTCTTGAGTGTTAAAAAAAAAAAATCTGTGTGGAGCCAAATGTGAATCTCTGTAATGTAAAACAAAGATGAGAATAAATAAGCTAAATGGAGAAAGAAGGAATGAATAGAACGAGGCTTAAGGGGAAAATGAAACAAGTGAGCAATGATCTTTGACGGAGATGGGCTCACTTCTTGTTTGATATGACACTGAGGGCAGAGGTTCTGAGAATGTGAGGAAAGCTCATCTTTTTGCTAGAGTACTGCACTTCTTTTTCATCATCATGATAGTCTCATTTTTTTCTATGGAGTTCCGGTAGAAATGGTCCTCAGAGAAATTACTGTCCTGCTATTATTCTTTTATAATGTTCTCCCCAGGTGGATACAATAATGGCTTTTTTGTAGTTGAATATGAATGTTAAGATCTAAGTGTCTCTGCTGGGGACACTCTCCAAGTATTTTTGCTTCAGTTCTAGTAGCAGCCAAATGAAGACAAGGTTGACAGGGTTGATGTGTATGAACTTCTGGCTGTTCTTGTGTCACTTTGGTCTCTCCTGATACCGTTCTTTATCTCTCTCGCTCTCATTTTTCCTCTCTCTCTCAGAATTTTTCTTCGTGTAGTATCAAAGAGAATTTGAGATAACATCTATTAAAAGTTTGTTTGTAATTCATTTCTACAAACAAATCCACATGACTTTGCTATTTGGTGCTTTAAAAAAATTAACTAACATTGTTTGGCTGAATTTACATAAGTGTCATTCATGGAAGCCTTTTGATTCCATTCTTGGATTTCAGCCATTCCATAGGCCCCATTTTGAGGTAAAGCATTTCTGATTGCATTCACTAAATCCGGTGGATTGTACCTGTTTTCATCCTTTGCTCTTGCTTGATGATGCACTGAACTGCTTTTTGTAAGTCTTTCTAAGTTTTTGAGCTGTTCAAGTGAATTAAAAAATCTTGATCTTTTTTGTCTTTTTTGACTCCCAACTAGGAGGTATTAATTAATGTTTTTCATAACTCCCTGATTTTTGTAGTTAAAAGTGTCAATGAGGGAGTTGGACTCTAGAGCCAGCGTGGTCCCTTCCAGTTTTGGGTCTGTGATCTTGTGTGTGGTGCTCTAGTCAATAAATATTTATTCAATGACTACTATGTGCCAGACACTACTAAGAAAAACAACAACTAGGCCTGCCTTCAAGGTGCTCCCAGTCTAATGAAATCAGCTAGAGTCAGGATTAATTGGAGATGATCTCCAGAGAGGAGGCACTGGAGGAGAACTTGGCAAAATAACAGGAGTGAAGATGCACCGTGTCTTTTTGGTTAAATCCTGAATTGGGCTTGTCCTATTTTGAAAGCATTTTGCTATATGAAGCTTGGAGATTTGAGTATTTGGTATAGAGACAAAATCTATTAAAAATGTTATTTTTAAGTTTTAAGAATCTGTTAGGTCCAAATGATTTT
Organism: Antechinus flavipes; assembly: GCF_016432865.1. NCBI lineage: Eukaryota > Metazoa > Chordata > Mammalia > Dasyuromorphia > Dasyuridae > Antechinus > Antechinus flavipes. The sequence goes on from NC_067399.1 coordinate 674,182,956, forward strand.
TGATTGGCAATTAGTTTTGTGATAATTCAGTATAAAGACATTAATAACTAGAAAAAAATTATGTACCAAGCTAATGTCATCTTACATTATTAAATGTAGTATTGCTTTAATAACATTAACTTAAAATAATATCTATATAGTGATTTTTAAGAATCAAGTTCTTTCTGCACAAAAACTCTGAGGTGATTTTTATAATAATTTCTGTAATCAAATTAAGTTTTAAGAAAAACCGATAGTTTAAAATACTACTTATATTTGTACCCTTTGCAACTTAGAAAGTGCATTTCCATTTGGTAGCATAGTAAGAGTAGGTAGTGGCTCATTTCAGAGACTGAAGAGATTGGAGATTATGGTGTTTCCAAGGTTCCACAGCTTGGCAGGTGCACACTGGCAGCTGAAGCCCAGCATTATCTTATCTAAAGAGCTGTTAAAACTCAGAAGAAAATCTCCTGCCAGGTTCTAGAGCTGCTGGTGGGCGCATAGATCTGAATTCAAAACTGACAGCCGCAAGACTTGGTTAATTTTTCCAATTCAGACAAATAATGGGATAAAATGCACTGGAAGATATAATTTTCTATGGAGAAGAGACCAGTCTGTTAAAACCAAATATTTATATGACTATTCACATTTTCTTGGAGATTCCTCTGCTTTTTAAACTGGGACAACAGGTGTGATAGAAATGTGAACTTGTCTTGTTGTTGGGGAAACATTGTATGTTTGCAGGCTGCCTTCTTGGTTTCCTCCATCTGGAAGTCAGTGTTAGGCCTCTTTAAATTTCCGATAACATTTTGTTTGGACTTCTCTTTTGTACTTGATGTTATTTCTATTGCCTTTATTTGTGTTTGTCTCACCTCCTATCTTAGATTAAAAGCTCCTGGGGGTAAGAATCACCCAGCCCTGTTGATCTTTGGCCACTGATATATCTTAGTATTGATAACATTCATTTCCCAAGTGTTTTCATCCCACTTGTATGTTGGTACTGAATGCAATATTCTCATTTTCAAGATGAGGATATCAAGATCCAGAATAATTCAGCGATTTGCCCGCTGTTGCCACGGCCACGATCAGAACTCGAATTCAAGTCTCAGTCACGTGACTGCTAATCTTCTCTCGAAGCTGTCTCCTACTGTCTCTTATGTCTAAGATGGAATGCTTTTGCACACAGTAGGTTCTAAAATGTTGCAGTAACGCAACATTTAGGATTTCTATCTTCTGTTGGATTTTCTTTAACTATAACCTGTATTTTCCTTGAGCTTTGTTAAGTTACTTAGTTTCTCATTCCTGTTTTGGAGAAAAGGGAAATTTAAAAAAAAAACCCAGTCTTGTTTGGTATTTATCCCCCTCCCCCTCTCCCCCCAGTCATTTTTAGATTCTAAGATTTTTTGGGGAAAGAGTTTGTCTCATGTGAGTTTTATATTGAGTAACTGAATGCATCATTCATCAAATAGTAAAGGCTTTGTTATAGGCTACTTTACCAACTGGCAACATCTAGACACCAACATTCATTGTCTTTCAGCACAGATCTTCAGCAGAATAACCCGTCCCAAATGACTCCATGTCTAGTGTGCTTTGAAAGAGCCTTATCCAAATACGAGGACAAAGTTTTTGTTGTTGTTTTTTTTCCCCTTGAGACTGAAGCAGACAGTCGCATGGGGAAGAGTAAAATCTTGAAGAAGCAGAGACATTAGAAAGCTCCCTAGGATAACAGGTGGGACTGGGAGGGGAAAAAGCAAATCATGGCCCTCATTCCCTTTCGCTCACTGGTCATTACTCAGTCTCCTGTGATGTGGCATTTGAGCCTCTCCATAACCCCTGAGATTGTGCTCTTTGGGGCTCCTAATCGTCTCTTAGCTGCTCCGTCCAGCTAGGCTTCTCTGACTTGGATTCTCAGTTGCTTTCCTACCATTAAGCAGCCTCCTCCCTCTGCTTTTCCTGACCTCTGCCTGCTTGGCAGCTCAGCTCTTCTCCTTTGCTTAATCCTCATCAGTCTCCTACCTCCCTGTGGTGGAGGAGCCTTCTCAGCTTTGAGGACCCTCCACCACAGGACCTCTTCTCTCTACACTGTCTTTGTAGGTGGGTGTTTGTGTCCCAAAGCTCTCTGAGCATTGCCAGATCTCTCCGTCCAGCCCTAAGCCCCCTTTGGGCTTCAGTATGTTGTTGCTTGCCCGGCTGCTCAGCTCAGCAGGAGAGTCTCCAGTGTAGTGCTGAGCTCCCTGGCTGTGAAATCAGAAGACTGAACTCAGATCTTTCTTCTGAGACTTCAACTTAACGGACTTGGCAGGTCTCTTACTGGTACTGAGCTTCGATTTTTTTCCTCTTTAAAGTGAGGGGTTGGACTATCTAATGGTCCCTGAGATTCCCTCCAGGTCAAGCTTTATGATTGGCAGTCCACTCTGGAACTGATTTTCTGATGTGCATCTCCCCCAGTTTCCTGAATATAGGTAAAAGTGAAGGTAGGGGAGGAATACACATTTTTATGTAGTACCTACTATGTGCCAGGCACTGAGTAGCATCTTGTTTGTTCCTCACAACAACCTACAAGGGAGATACTTTTATTTTCCTCATTTTACAGCTGAGGAGACCAAGGCAAACAGGTTAAGTGACTTGCCTTTGGTCATACAGTTAGCAAGCAAAGAATGTCTGAGGTTATACTTGAATCCAGGACTTCCAGAAGCCAGGCTTAGTGCTTTTTCTGCTGTCCACTTAGTTGCCTTGGCTCAATTTACTGTTTTTTTTGTTTTAAATCAGCCCTAGCATGAGACCCTGAAAGTAACGGGTTTATTTCAGAAGTGTTAGGATTGAATTAGGATTATACAGGGGGTGACTTTCAAAATGGGGTAATTGGAAAATATTTGCTAAGTAGGTTTAAATAAAGATAGAAATGAAAATATCAAAGAACCTCTGTAAGTACAGAGCTGGAGTCACAATTACTCCAGATTTCTATTGGAGCTACTGCTTTTTTAAGTTTGGTATCTTATAAGAGCTTTAGAGCTTCCTTATGAGAATCCATATATGTAGATTTTTTTTTTCACTCTTAAAGGTTGATTGGCTAATTGCAAATTTTGATTCGTAGCTTTTGTTTTGGATAATTAATATTTTATTATGATTCCCTGTAAGTATTGGTAATTTGTTTTCTTTAATAAAGTGCAGTGTAATAAGATGGAATATTATTGGTGAATAGACATGATTTCTTTTTTTTCTTATTTCATTAAATATTTCCCAATTACATGTAATTATTTTAAACATTAATTTAAAAAAAATTTTGAGTTCCAAATTCTCTTCCTTCCATCTCCTTTCTTCCTTGAGAAATTAAGTAAATTTGATATTGATTATACATGTGCAACTATACAGAACATCATATTACAAAAGAAAACACAAAAAACCCAGGAGAAATAAAATAATGAAAAAAACCTAATCTGTATCATCAATTCTCTTGAGGTGTAGAACATTTCTCATCATAGTCCTTTGGAGTTAGAATAGACATAATTCTTAAAAGTTTATTTTAACATATAGCATACTTTTGGAATTGGGAATGTCCATGTGTTTATGATCCTAGAAGTTTACCTTGTTTTAAAGAAATGAATTATAAAGAAATAAGAATATGACTAGTAAATTAAAAGATGATTATTTGACTTACAATAGGCTTTTATTAAAACAAGATTCCTCTAGTACATTGTGATTTCAAATAACAGAATTTTAAAAATGGGTTTTTACATACTTTCATAGGATTCAGAACTGTTTTGAAAATACCTTAGGGATTGTTTAGTCCAAGTTGTCCGATATACAGAAGAGGAAACAGACTCTGGCAATTTAAGGATTTGACCAAGTTTACCCAGGTATCAAGTATCTGACTCAGTCTTCAAACTGGGTCCTTTGATCCTAATTATTGCTCAGAACACATTTCTTTTTGAGTCTGTGCAAATTCAGGAGTACCTGTATTCCTATATATATGGCATACTCATAATTTGGTTTTAAATAAAAATTATTGTGATGGTCCCTTGCATCCCTGATCTTATTGATCTGAGTCATTCAGTGGTGTGGACTACAACTCTTTTTTGTGTTTTCATCTGGTGGGACTGTTGTCTTGCCACTAATTCCCTCTGTATATCTTCACTTGCTGGAGGGCTGCTTCTGCATCTCTTGGCCTTGAATGGATCTACCCAGGAAGTTCAAAGCCTATCTACCTGGTTATTCCTTGTTCTTACTTCTGTTCCACAATGGCCCATCTCCTCCAGTCCATATCTTTTTTTAGGAGGGTCCTTAAGCATTTTGCAAGTAGTTCCGCTTAACTCATAACACTGTTTCCCCATCCTCTCCCATGCCCTAAAGTGATAGATAATTTTAGTTAATTGGAGACTATCTTTTTCTTATGACCATAAAGCCAACTTAATTTTATAATATAAATATTATTTTACTAATATTTTAAATCATTTGTAGATAATAAATGCAATTCAACATTTATTAAGCACTTACTATGTACAAGACCATGTGTGCTACATGCTAATGGATATGCCATGAAAATCGTCTCTCCACAGTGATCACTTTCACTTGGAGCTATCAGGGATTGATTGCTTCAAGGAGGAGGTGGCCCTTGAAGGCAGAGATAGGAAAATGGGAGGGGGAGAAGAGCAGAGTAGGCTTTCAAAAAGAGCAGGTATTTCAGTGCAAGGTCCAGTCACAGGAAGCAAAGAGTTTGCCTGACTACAGAATTTCTTCCCAACTTTACAACTGTGTCCCCAAACTTGGGAACTTGGAGTGTTTTTTCTTTCAAGAATAACGTTATCTAAAAAATGGTCAGAAGCTACCCAGGGACCCCTCCCATTGAAATTCATTATGCTAGATGAACTGTGATGTTGTAGATCTGTAAGCACCAACATTGGGGTCCTAGTAGGTTCAGCTGCATTCTGTGTTAGTCTTGGCTGTCGGTCAGCACTACCACCCTGGATCTCAGATGCTCTTGAGAGCACGATTTCTTTGGGGGGAAATGGGTCTAGTGGCAGATATGGCTATGTGCCTTGTCATTCCTCCCTTAGAACCTATAACCACCCAAGAAGGGGAGAAGTGCCGGAGTTTATGCCCTGGATTTAGGGCATATTTATGAGGTAGGACCCAGATGTGGTAGGATACTGCCATCCGAGGTCTTACGAAAAACCCTCACATGGTAAATTAGCTATGAAAGCAAATGTCTGATTCCCTAGTCTTAATTCACATGTTAGTAGTTTTTTTATTTGATGAAATTTTTAAAAATTTGTCAAAAAGTCACATTTACATTAACAATCTTGTCACAAATTTGATGATGGATTGGATTGTTAAATATTTTATGATGTAAACTTTTCATTTTGCAACTTTGTGAGGTTTCATTGTGTTAGAAACATGACTCGGTTGTTTAGGGAGTTGGCTGTACTGATTCTTACATCAGTTGTAGTTTACAAACAATTACATCCAAAATACTTTGAAGTACTTGGGATAGTGAAAATGGAAAGGAACATTGGAAGGGATTGGCTGCCTACAATGTCCAACAGGGTGAAACAAAGACAGCAATTGCTGATGATGAATATTTTTTCGATGCCCTCTGATTTTTAAGGAGAAATTTCTTTTTTTATTTATTATTTTCTTAATAAGTCCTTTTTGGGTAAGCTTCTTTTGAAGCTTTTCTTTAGGGGAATACAAATTCTTACTTTCTTATGAGAAGATTCAAAGTAGAGGGTTCAACTTCATGAACAATAATGGCTTATTAAGGTGTGAAATAAAGGCCTGTGGGACTAGCTTAAAGGAAGCCATCTTAACTGGCCTAGGATGAGATGGCAAAGTTTCAAAGCAGCAGGGAGCCTGAGCGGCTGTCTAGGCAGATTCCTTAGGGAGTATTTTGAAGTGATCTCCTGGAAAGTGCCTTTCTCTCCGGCCTTGGCCACCACTGGGCCGGGTTCTTCTCATCATCACCCACTGAACATGGGATTCTTTCTAAGGGCCATTCCATCTCTTGGGAATTAAGTGTAAACTCCTCCCTAATCTGTCAAGTCAGTCATGGCCTAACCCTTTCTACTTTCTAATTTCCTTGTGTCTTGCACTAACTGCTTAAAACTGCTCTAAGCCTGTTGGGACCTTGTAGGTGCCCTTCCATCACAGATCTTTAATAGAGCTAGACTGGTCTATGAATGAGAAGCTCCATCTGACTCCTGCTTTTTTCTCTAGCTTACCTTAGACCTGAAAGACTATCCTGGACTCTACTTGTGCTTCCTTTATTGTCCCTTACCTTTCATTTATATCTCTCTCATACATGTGTTTGTACACCCATTGTCTGCAGCGGGGTTCCCCCATCAGAATGTAAGCCCCTTGGAGACAGGCTCTTTTTCTCCCCAGCGCTTTGCAGATTCTGCCACATGCCAAATGCTTGTTAAGCAAGCCTGTTCTCTCCCCGTTAAGGCCTCTGGACTCCGGAGGCTGCACAGCCACTCCACTGAACCAAACTGCCTCTTCATTCATTGAACTTTGCAGGAAATCCTTAGCATGATTCATAGAATGTAAACTCTGAGCTCCTTTGGCCACTTGGATTTTGAATTTCTATCCTTGGTGCTCGGCAAAGTGGCAAGTTGGCGGAGCCTAAAAGCCATTTCTTTAGAGGAGTCATTGGTAGAAAGGCTTCCCTCTTCGTGGGCTCTAAGCTTCTTTTTTTGTAACTTCTCCCTATTGATGGTTCTGGGTTCTGCTAGCTCTGAGCTGAGTTTCCCTGTACTTAATGAGTGTGGGTAGTTCTTAAGAATTTCTTCTTTTCCTGGCTAAATAGTCTCAAGATCCCCTAAAACAGTCCTTGTACAGCAAAGGTTCCAGTTCTCTATCATGGTTATCATGTTCTGAATGGGTTCCAGGCAAAGCTTCCTTCCCTGAATGTCTTGTCCAAAGGTCAAGTCATTTCACACGTGGTCTGCCCAGCTCAAGACATGAGGGTCGAGGGCAGTCTGGGAGACCCTCCCAATCTTCTATGACTCCTGGAGGTTATATTTCAACACTCAAGCCCTTGCTCTTTTTTCCAAGGGCCTTTTGTTTTGCCAGTTCCCTCTCATCCTGTGCTTTTGTAGTATAGTTTACTGTGGTGTGACATGAATAACAGTAATAATTGCCACTTTATTGTGTTTCTTACACTCTGCAAAGTGCTTTGTGTTGGCTGACTTGTGCTTTCATGCATTGTGATGGGTAGAGGCCCAAGTATTGACCCCCTGTTCTCTTGAATCTTTGACTGAGAGACAGCTTGAATGGACACCAGTGTATAAAAACAAGCATGATGGCTTTCTATAATTAAAAGATGGGGGGTGTGGATGGGGGTGGGGAGGTTTGCATAAGAATGAAGTTTTTTAATTATTTTAACCATTTTTCCATGATTCAGTTCATTTATATTTTTGGTTTCAATATATTTAATTTATATGTAGTTTACATATGTAATTATTGATTAAATAGACTTTTTAGAATTTATTTTCATCTGCTGAGCTAATTTTAGGATACTAATTTTCCTTTTTAATATTTTGAAAATCATCCTGTTCTGATAAATGATACTGACAACCTTGATATAAATTTGTTTAATAGTACAACTGGTATCTTAGGATAAAATGCACATATATCTTTAATATTTCCTTAACTTTGAACTGCTCAGATATTTATCCAAACATCATTGCTATGGGGTTTCCTGCAGAAAGACTTGAAGGCGTATACAGGAACAACATCGATGATGTAGTCAGGTAAGAATCTTTTGGATACTTGTGTTTTATGCAGTGGAATGTCTTACATCTATGTTGTTTTTAATTTTGAAAGTAGTTTTATAACTTAAACCAAAAATATTTGACTACATATGTGGGTTACACTTCATATGCATGTATTTGAGAACTTTTGTTTTGGGACTTAATGGGATTTCATCTTTCCCAGTATAAATTTGAAAACAGTTCCCTGTAAATAAATGTGTACAATTGTGCACAATGAGAAGGCCCTCCAATTAATATCCCCCTTTGTCTAAATAACTGTTGATTAAAACCGCGGGGCTTAAAATGCAAATATTCTTAGGAGAGATAACTATCTTACTACAAAGCATTCATGGCCAGGTATGATCATTTAAATAAATACATATCTAGGCTAGAAAGGCAGGATGGGGTCAGTTGTGAAGATTTTATATTGTATTTGAGTTCATATTTGATTCTAGAGATAGTTGGAAACTGACATTTATTGATTGGGAATGACATGATAGGACCTAAACTTCAAGAAAACCACTTTATGCAGGATGGATCAAAGAGTAGAGAAACCAACGAGAACATGGTTGACAAAACTTGAACTAGGCTGGGTCAATGTGAGTAGAGAGAAGGGGGCATGGGAGAGATGTGGAGGTGGAAATCCAACGTGGCGACATACCAAGTTATAAGATTGAATCATAGAAGGATCATGGTGATTGATATTCTGCCTGAAGAGAGGTAGGTTGGGGGAAAAGATCATGAACTCTGTTGACATCGTTGATATTTCTGGGACGTCCAGTTGGTTGGTAGGGCCCTGGAACTCAGGAGTTTGGGCTTGGAAATCTCTTCATGGAGACGGTAAGTAGGCCCTGGGCAGCTGATGCTGCTTGAAGTGATTTTTGGTGATTTGAGAATCCTTCATAGAAATCCTAGGAACTTGAATGTTGATGTAATGTCCCAGGATGAACAATTATTTTTGGTTAGGAGCCGAGTCAGTGAGCATGTGATATTGATTGGATTGTTGTGTAAATATTCTAATTTTTTTTTTAAGTTTTGGGAGTTCAGAATCATCACATAAACACATTCATGAGTAAATTATTTTCTAGTCATCAATTGCTATGTTGGGGGTTTTAGATTTCTTTGAATACTTAGTTGTTATGGACAAAAGAGCAGTTGTAATTTTTTTCATTTGATACTATTGTACTAAAAAGAGTTGCTGGGAGCTGCTTCTCAGGCCTTTAGATTCAGGTTGGAGCCTAGAGGCCTGTGGGGGCCTGCCTTTTTGTAACATCAGAGCATTTTACAAGTGGGAGAAAAGTGTGGACAAGTGTCAGAGCCCCACAGCCCCACTAGGTACAAACCCAGAGACCTTTTCCATATGTTACTTTCTTTCCTAGAGACCTGCAAAAAAAGCCTGGTGATTTGTTCAGCCAACCCTGGAGTTTCTTGATTAGTGTTCCATTAACCCCCCATTAACCTTCCCAATTTATCTTTTTCCCTGATAGATCCTGTTTCTGTTCTCTCCTCTCACCACAAGAAAAATGCCTCCAACTCTCCTTCCTCTCCTCCAGAACACCTCCCCTCACCTCAAACCCAACCTTTCCGTTTTTATAGAGAAAACTTAAGTTTGAATTTCAGTGCTGACACTCACCAACTTAGGCGAGGTACTTTAACTCATGGGTGCTCAGTTTCCCTATTTGTAGAATGAGGGGTCCTTCTACTTCCAAAACCTGGGATCTCTCATATGAGGCAGTTACATTCAAATAATCATTGTTGTGTGTTTGGTTAAGACTACCCAGGGATGGAAGTCAGTAGATTCTCTTTTCATTAACTTCTCTATCTCTGCTCCTTGTCGATGAACTTAGTAGGACATTTGTCTCTCTAGGTAGAGCTTTAAAAAAAAGTCCCAAATCGAACCCTGTATCATACCCGGACTAGCCGTGTGAGCTTGGACAAGTGACTTAACCTGATTTGTTGTAGTTTGCCCCCAATAGCAGTTTCCACCTTATCCCTGGCATCCTTGCCTTTCCTGCTTATTTTAGTGCTGATTAGTTTTTGTCTTTCCTGCTTCCCTGCACGGCCCATTCCACCCCCCAGGTTACTGGGAGGGAGCTCAGCTCCAGCTTTTTACTTCTGCTTCGTGCCGTGGAGCATTTCTGAGCATTTCGCTAATATTTTGCACTTCCATGATGACTCTTAAGACTTGCTCCTTCCTTGACTTCTGACATTGATTTCTTTCTGATTCTTTTCCCTAATCATTTATATTGTGATACCCTGTTCCAGACACTGTGTTTAGGGGCACAGTCCATAGAGTGCTGTGCCCAGAGTCAGGGGGGCTATGTTCAGATTCAGCCTCTGCTACTGGGTGACCTTGAGCAGGTCACTGAATGCTGCCTCAGTTTCTTCAGCCTAAAATGGGGCTAATAGCAGCACCTGCCTTAGAGGATTGTTGGCAGGATCAGATGAAATAGTACTTGTCAAAAACACCTGGCACAGTGTCCAGCACGAAGTATGCGCTGCTTAAATCTCTGACTTTCCCTTTGCCCCCTCTTTTCTCATCCTCCTTTTGGCCTCTAGATGTGAGCGTCTCCCGAGGACAGTGCTGGGTTTCTCAGCTCTTTTCTTTGCCTTCCCTCCATTGGTAGCCTCTGGCACTGCCACAGCTTTGGATGTCACTTCCCCATTGTTTATCTACAGTCTCGTAGTGCCACCTTTTCATCTGCCTCCTTCTTCAAGAACACCTTATTAGCAACTAAAGCTTGTTCTTGCTGATTTGTCTCTTTTTCTTGGTAATACCAGTATCTTCCCATTTGCCAGGCTCAAAGCCAAGGCCTTCATTTTTCCTTCTCCCTTTCCCCTGGAAGTTGCTTCCCATTCTCCCTGCTAAACATGCCATCAGCTTGCATCCCTCCCTTGGGACTACTCTTGTCTCTCTCCATTATGTCCACTTTGATCAATAAGGCCCCTTGTTCCCTCTTTCGACCTTGCTTCTAATTCAGCCTTCATGTGATCCCTGCCACTGGTCTGGGCACGTTGTTCCCTTACTCCAGAATTTTCAGCGATAGGAATTGTGATTTGTCTTTTTTGTATTGGCAGTGTGTGCCCCAGTGCTCTTGCATAGTAGGTTCTTAAGGCAGTTAAAAGCAATATCTAGATGAATGGACATTTAAGGCCGTAGGAAATAGAGTCACTGCTACTTTCTTGTTAGATTCCTATGGAGATGTGTTGGTCACAAACCCTTCCTTTAGCGCTTACTCTACAGATAGTGATTTTTAAAAAAACTTATTAAATATTTTATCTCTGGGCCCTTAACCCTGAGCTACTATTCTTAGTTTTTAGAGGGGAAGAGGGATCTCTGAATTTGTCATTGTGGTCCTTCTCCCCCTTGGGTAACACTTAGCTCTCTTTCTCTCTTGATGCTTGCTGGTTTTTTTTGAAAAGTTTGGGTTGCATTTCCTCCCATATTATATATATATGTATATAAACTGCAGTTGAACTCTGGAGGAGAGCATCCCACCCCAGAAAAGTCTGGATTCCAATCCCTTCCGATATGTACTTTAGAGACAGGTTATCTTTTAATATCATTGATTGGCACAGCAGATGCTGATCTTACATGGGAGGCTTGGCCAGTGACTCACCTGAGGAGATCGCAGTTCTGGGCAAAACAAAGCCTCCCCTAGTTATACATGGTCCATAGAATCTCTGGATGATTCTTGGCTGAACATTCCAACTACGTTTGCCCCGGGGAATGGGGGCCAGTTATTCTCAGGATTTGTGAGAGTGACATGGTAGGACTGCAGGTCAGGAGAACTCTGTGATCTCTTAATTTGGGGCTCTTAAAGACTTGTCTGCGAATAGAATCATTTGAAATTCATTAAGGAAGGGGCATATTTAAAGAAATCTAAGAATAATAGCTGACAAATATCTATATAAAGCCTGCAAATCATGGCAATATTACCAAGCATATTATTTCTTGATTCGGTATTGTGGTTTTGGCTCTGGGTGGTCTTATCCCAATTTTATAGACAAGAATACTGAAACTCAAAGAGAGAAATTGAACAGCCCCTGGTAGCCCAGCTCCTAAATGTGAGGGGGGGAATTGGGGCTCTTATAATGACATTACACAATGATGAACTATTATTAACATAAAAGTTCATTCTTTAGGAAAGTAAAGAGGCTTTATAGAGTTAGTTAGCCCTACATATCTTTGTTTTATAAATGCATGCTTTCTTGTACTGGATTTGCTTTACAGCTTAGGATTTGGGCATGGATTCACCTCGCAAGTTGTCCATATTTCTTAGCGATAGCCTTTTTCCTCAGTTCTTAGAATCTGCCCCCTACAGTGTGGAGGCAGGCTTTCCCATTTCCCTGTTTGCTTGCCTTTTCCGCCTCTCTATTGTCTAAGTCGGCTAGGGCAGTCTGCCAATTGTGGGCATGAAATCCTGGTGAGAGGAAAGGAGGAAGAGGTAGAGGCGGCAACCCTGGCAGTGAATGTTTCTCCAAATATTCTCTCAGATTCTTGGAGGGGTTGATTATAGCCTCTTTTTTCTGTGCAGGATTATTTTTTGTTAAACTAATTGTTTGCTTCCTCAGTAATCTCATTGTTGCCCATTGGTGCTAGATAAGGTATCTGATAGGACTGGTATCAAAAGGGAGGAAAAGAAAATGTCTAAATTTGTTTCCAATGTATTGGGCAATTGAAAAGTGGTAGAGCATGGTGGAATATACAAAAGAAGTATTATTCCTGGTCAGTGAATCATGGAAGTAAATAAAAGGTGATGGAATTTATAGTCAGTGCTGGGAGGAACATCGGTCATTCCAAGTCAAGTCAAGACCACGAGCATTCATTAAGCCCTTGGCACTTGAGGTCTAGAATGTAGGAGTTACTTTTTGAAAGCCATACTTTTCCTAGTGAAATAGGAGAATTTAAGGTTCTTAATTCTCATTTTCATGTACTTTTCCTGCATAATTTATTCTTTTACCAGGAGCTCATAATCATAATTGGCTGTACTGGTTGGGAAAAAAGAAACAAGCTGTTAACATATATAATTAAGTATTTATTTAATATTTAAGTTATTGATACAGTCACAGTCATCATTGATCACGTAAGTAGTAAAGGCAAATAGCTTAGGCTAAGAGGAGAACAGCATTGCAAAAAGACCTTCTGATAAAGAGATGGCACTTGATCTGCCCTGCTGGGTGGGGAGTATGGCTGAGTGCAGAGCAGAGGAGGCCAGTTTAGACATGTCCAGGTCTTTGAGTCTTGCTTGAATTGTGCCAAATAAGTCAGATGACCTGGCAGGATCAGGGACTTTGAATCTGGAGGAAGGCGAAAGTTAGGAGACTTGAGCCAGATTGGGAAGCTCCTTGATGGGATGCCCTGAGAAGCTTGAATTTTCATTGGAGTTGAAAGTTTTTGAGGAGGGGAATGAGCCAAACTTTCATAAATTAAATAATTTTATTAAAAGGCTCAGGATAGCATGTGGAGAATTCATTGTGACTGATAAAGAAAACATGGAAAATGGAAATGAGTAATGGAAAAAGTCTTGTGGTGTTTTTCCTTTTTCCCTGAAGAATAATTGTTTGTTTGTTAAAAAAGAAATTTTGTCTTTATTTAAGGTCCTGAGAACAACAGACAGTTTTAGTTTAATTATTTGGAGGCTCTCAACTATTAAGCATTTTCCATGCATGTGAATCGTGTGAAAATTTGGAATTTGAAACTTCAGCAGTAAGCTGGTCAGGAAAACACATGCTTCATGTAGGCTGCATGGTGTGTTCAGAATACATGGGACTGGGAATTGAGAAGAGCTGAATACGGGCAGCCTCTGCTTAGAAAATATAGTTCCTAAGACCTCAAATGTGTTCTGAGATCCATGAAAAGGTCGGACTAAATAAATGTAGTATCTTTCTAGCTCCATTAGATTATCTTGTATTGTCACACCATAGTTTTGTTAAAATCAGCATGCAGAATAGCTAATGCCTTTAAAATTAATTTTTCTTGTTAGAAGAGATTTTCAGAATTGTATTGTTAAATATTAGCAACTTTTCAGTTTAAGTTAAAGGTGGCTTTAAGAGTTATTTCTCCAATTCCTTTAACTTTTAAAATAATATAATGATATACATTATAATAAAAAATTAAGGATGTTCTTGAGAACATTTTTCTTAATAGCTTTTTTAACTCACTTGCTTATGAAGGGATAATGACAGTTGTTTTTATTGCTGGACAGTTGGCATGTTTTCTTCCAAATATATAAATAGATCAAGCTTATAACTTGTTGGAAAGTAGGGATGGACCTTCAGTTTTTGTTAGAAGTTAATCTTTGGGGCAGCTAGATGGTACAGTGGATGATAGAGCACCAGCTCTGAAATCGGGAGGATCTGAGTTCAAATCTCGTCCCAGACACTTAATATTTCCTAGCTGTGTGACCTGGGCGAATCACTTAACCTCAGCAAAAAACAATCCTTGCCCCAGCAAGGTACATGTTATATAGATGTGAGTGTGTTATGTATGTATGTGTATATATACATACATACATACACACACACACATATATATGTATAGATAATGTTTCAAATGAGATATAACAGATTACTTCTTAAGATTATAGGAATAGCAGTGATTTGTTGATTATTCACAGTATGAGAAAGGAATTATTTAGAAACATAATATCCCCATAGGGTTTGTTATCTTCAGACTTTGTTGCAGTTGATTCAGATATTTATATGCTGTTATCCCTATTAATTAAAAAAAAAATCAGACATAATCAGAGCATATGATAAAGGGATCATTTTCTCATTTTCCCTTCTAACTTGCAACCCAACATGAGCCCATTTCAGTGCTTAATTACTTACCTTTTCCTATTCAGGGAATACAGAAGAAAACAGAACTGGGCAGAGGGAGAATAGTGTGTGGGAACAAGTTGATTCCAAGCTTGGCTGGGCTTGATATAATGTCTACTAGCACCATCTACTCTTCAGCAAAAGGGGCAGCTAGCCCCATATGTTGCTTCAAAAGGCCAGTGAATTTTAATTGGAATGGGGAAATTTTAGTGAATTCTAAACTGGAAACCACCCTGCTGTTAGTGTGCCTGCTCTGCCCTCTCTGGGGCAAGAGAAGGGGAAGCTGGACCAAGTCCATTTTCTCTGCGAATTGATTTACTCTCGGGAGTTTTTGTCATTTTTTGATGAAATGAAAATTTTAAAGAGTATATCAAGTTGGCATAGCAAACTACCCAAGAAGAATTGAGTTGAATTTAGTGTATTTTTTTTTTTAAGGAAACCAGACAAAATGAATTGTTGAACACATTCTATTTTGTTACAAAATCATTAAAAATAGAAAGATAAACAAATGCTACTGTGTCAAATCATTGATATTCTCCTCTAGGATGATAGGTAGAATTTTGATTTTAAGGTTCTCGTGTATCACCTTGCTTTTGCAGTTCTGACTTCCTCAGGGTCCCACTGAAATTGGTAGCTGACTAGATTGGAACTTGAGCTCTGAATCTCCAAGAATTTTGCAGAAGGAAAAAAAATAGAGGGGAAATAAAATACAAAATAAAATAAAATAGAGGGGCAATAAATGCTTTTCATAAGATCAATACTTTTATTATTTTATAGAATCTTGAATACTAATTGGAAGGAAAATCACAATCATCAGTTAGGTGGTATAGTGGATTAGCTACAAGGCTTGGAGTTTGGAAGACTTGAATTCAAATCCAGTTTCAGATATTTAGTAGCTCTGTGATCATGGGCAAGTCATTAGCCTGTTTGCCTCAGTTTCTTTATCTGTAAAATGGGCATGATTACATCTATCAGGGTGATCTTGAGGATCAAATGAAATAATAATTGTAAAGTGCTTTGCATGCACATAGTGGGTGCTCTACAAATGTTAGCTATTATTATAGTTGTTATCAGCAGTAGTTTTATTTTAAAAAGTACTGTTCGAGTGATTAGATTATTATTGATTGGTATCTTCCCGTTTATTTATTACAGAAATGAAACTACTTCAGAGTGGGACTATACAGTCATGTATTATGATCAATGGTGAATAAAGGGTGGGGGGGCAGAATCTCAGGACAGGTTTAAGCTATAATGGATTATACTGCATTAGGATAGATGTTTTTGTAAGTGTACGTGTATGCCCATGTACCTGGGAGGATTAGAATTGCTTGAGTTTGTTTTAATTGCTTTTTTTTTTTTTTTAAATAAAGCAGTTCCAGGTGGTAGAATAAAAGGAAATGCAAAGATTGATTTTATAAATTTTATTTGAAAACTTTAATTTTTTTCTAATTATGTGTAAAAACAATTTTTAACATTTATTTTTATTATTTTTAACATTAATTTTTTGAGTTTCAAATTATCTCCTTAAAAAGGCAAATATTTTGATATAGGTTATACATGTGCAAGACTAAATATCTTAACATAAATTTTAGAAAAGGATCCTGGTTATTAAGCATTGAAAAGACTTGGAAAAATCAGGCAATATGTTTTGTTCCTCTTAAATATTTTACCAGATAATGATTCTTAAACTTTAGAGAAAGGAAAAAGGGCAACGAACGTTTATTAGTTGTCTGCTGTGTTCAGTAATTATGCCAAGCCCTTCAAAGTTGTTGTTCCTTCCCCATTTGGGGTTTTCTTGGCAAAGATATTGGAACAGTCTGCCATTTCCTTCTCCAGCTCATTGAATAGCTGAAGTAACTGAGGCAAATGGGGTTAGGACCTGACCAGGGCCACACAGTTGGTCTCTGAGGCCAGATTGGAATATAAGAAGATGAGTCTTCCTGACTCCAGGCCTGGTGCTGCATCCACTGCCTGGCCCAGCTGCTCTATGCACTCGGCCTGTTGTTATCCTCATTTTACAAGGAGCAAAGTGAGCTGAGGGAGGTGAGATGATTTGCCCTGAGGCAGGATTTGAACTCGGTATTGCCGGACCCTAGGCCTCTGATGGCTCCAGAGTGCCTCATTTAGTTAACTATACGGGGAGAGAATGGCCTCACCACTTGAGGACTGAGAGGCTTTCCAACTCTTAAGGCTATGGTGCCATGATTCCCCCTCCTCCCCCTTCCTCTGTTCTATGCTTAAATTCTTTGTTTTGGCCCAGATTGGGGAGCTGTCCATAGTGCTGAGTCAGATTTCTGTGTTGGTCAGAAAAGAAGTCTCCTCCCTCTTCTCTCCCTCTCTCTTTTTCTCTCACCCCATCTCCTTCTTTCTCTCCCTACCCCCTTCTGCTCTCACTGGTTCCCATCTTCACTCTTATCCTGAAAGAAGGAACAAATTACTACCTTGGAGTTTTGATCGGACATTGCTTGATCAGAATTCTCGAGGTGTTTATCGGGAATATTTCGATTTTGGATTAAAAAAAAAAAGATGTTTATCAGGAATGTTTTGATTTTGGATTAAAAAAGATGTTTATCAGGAATATTTCGATTTCGGATAAAAAAATTTCTGTCTTATTCATTGCTGCTTTTGCTACTTTGAAATTTGATTTCCTATACAGTTCAGCTGCATTTTGCAGTTTTCTTTTGTTTTTTGTTTTTTTTCTGCCTTAATTACTGTAGTAGCATGTCATTTTAGTGAGTGGTGAAGGCTCAGCATTGACCAGTTTTATTTGAACTTAGTAACTGGAAATCTATTGTTAAAATAGATAGGTGACTACATTGTATTGGATTTAAAAATTTTGCTTACTAAATTACATAAGTATGGAGTGTGATCATGAAGTATTCCTGGGTGGCTTTTGAAATCATTTGTTCTCAAAAGCGTGCCTTGCATACTATATGATTGTCTATACACCTTAGTCTGCCTGACTAAAATAAAATGAACTAGAACAGAGATTTGGAAAACTGCTTTGTAATCATGAGTTTCTCTCTCTCTCTCTCTCTCTCTCTCTCTCTCTCTCTATATATATATATATATATATATATGTATGTTTAGTTCTTTTTGGGAGAATGTGGGTAAAAGAGAGACAGCAGGTTAATCTCAGTTTAACAAATGCTCTTAAAATTGAGCTGAGATTTTTATCATCTTGAAAAGAGTCCACTATTACAGCACTTTGTTGAACTGGCTCTAGCTTCTCTGTGACAAGAAAGTAATCAGTGTCCTAAATAGCCCCTTCAGAATTTCTCTGGCAAATTTGACTGGATTCTAAAAAATAAAGCTGGCTTTTCACTGATCTGTATCTGATTTCTTATCAGTAGCAGTTGACCTAATATTTATTTTTATGAAAGACTAACCTGAGAAGTGTTTTGTATTGTAAAATTTGAGTTGACTGGGTTTTTAGTGTGCTATTCCAAATATGATTCAGTCACTCGGTATATATTGAGCTTGTATCAAGGACCTGCTACTGATGTGCAAAAGAGATGGCTATACAAAAACAATTAAAATAGTTTCTGCCTTCAGAGAGCTTGTATTCAACTGGAAAGATAAGACACATTCATAGATAAGACATATAAGACAATATGAAGAAGGAGAAAATGTTCTTTGGGGGGGAAATTATAAAGCTTTTACTATAGACAGAAACTTCTTGGCAGAGACCTTGTTCGGGTGAACAAGGATGGACATAAAAGATGAAATGTCAGGTTTGGAGTCCAAGTAGGAAGCTAGTTTGGCTGCAATGTAGAAAGGACGTAGGAAACCAGATTACTTGAGGACCATGAATATTGAATTGACTTGATTTTCTGTCCATTTTAAAAACAGTAGGAAAGACTTTAATTATGAGAATGGAATGGTCAGACCTCAGCCTTCTTTAGGAAGATTAATTTGACATTGTGTGGAATATGGATTGAAGAGAGAAAATGGAAACTTTGGAACTAATTAGGCTATTGTAATAGTTTTAGTGAGAAATCGTGAAGGCTTGAACCGGACCAGATGCTGAGTGAGTAGAGAGAGAGATAGAAGCACTATGAATAAAACTTGACAACTATTTGGTTACAGAGATTGAAGAAGACTAAAAGTCAAGGATGTTTCTGAATACATGAACCAATGCAAGTTGAGGGATGGTGATCCATGCACTTAAATGAAATAGGAAAGTCTGGGAAGGAATTTGGGGGTAAAGATGAGGTGACTTTCATTTTAGACATGGTGAGTTTGAAATGCCAGAAGTAGGCATCCAGGCAAACAGTTCTGCAGGCAACTGTTTATACAGGACTGAAGTTCAGGAGAGAGGTTAAGGTTGGATATTATTTACATTTGGAAATGTTCTCTGTAGAGAGATCATTTAATTCATGGGAAGTGATGAAATCATTGAGGGAAAGCAGATGGATTTGGGACAGGTCTTTATAGACAAGAAATGGCTAATAGTCTACCACAGGAGACTGAAAAAGGAATGGTCACATTGGGGGATGGCCAAGGGAAGGGACTAGCATTCTGGGTAAGGGATGTGACCAATATTGTAAACAACTCTAGAAATCAGACTGAATAGTGGGATGAGAGAGGGCCATTGGATTTTGCAGTTGAGAGATAAATGCTCTCTCCAAGGTTACCAATGATGTTTTTCCATTTAGTAAGGGACCAGAAAGGAGATAGCAGGATACTGAGAAGTGAGGAAATGGAGTTTATAAAAGGATGAGATATAGAACCAAAGTTTGTGGGGATGGCAGTACCAAATGAAAGGTTGGTTTGTTTAAATAAAGGAGGAGAAAATTGTGATGGTGGTGAAAGTCTGGGCAAGCTTATGTACAATTGAGATAGATCCAGTATTGAGCCTGGAGTCAAGAAGACTCATTTTCATGAATTCAAATCCAACTTCACTCACTTGTTAGCTGTGTGACTCTGGACAAGTCATTTTGCCCTGTTTGCCTCAGTTTCCTCATCTGTAAAATGAGCTGGACAAAGAAGTGACAAACTCCTTGAAACATCTTTGCCAAGAAAACTTCAAATGGGATCAGATAAAAAATGAACAACAGCAAAATATAAGGAGAGGAAAAAACGGAATTTGAGGCAAGTTCAGTAGAAAAAGAAATAATGCAAAAAAAACAACACAACACTACCAGAAAGCCCACTTATTTTAGTTATATATTTATGTTTGAAGAAATAGATGATTATCCTCCTATGTCTTGAATGTTGATAATCAAGTAATGGCAAGATGTTTTATAGAAAAGTCTTCATTTCAAGGAAAACAAAACTTCAACTTTGATTCATATAGATATGTATTAAGATAGATAACTTGAATATTGAATGATTGTTTCCCAAATCAGAATGGAAGCTTCCCTTGTATTGCACCTTTTCCTTGAGGAGAGCATAATTACTTTATTGACAAATGTTTTTTATCTTGTCTTTTGTTTCTCTTTCTCTGTCGTTTCCCCCCGTTTGAATGTAGGCTCTTTGGAGGTAGAGACTGTTTCTTGTTTGTTTTTGTGTCCCTAGTCCTTAGTAGAATTCCTGGCAGATAGTTGTTTTTATTATTAATAGTAATAGTAAATGCCGTCTGTCCACCTTTTGTTAGTCATATGCAGTGAGTGGTTTATATATATAACAATTTTGTTTGAATCAGGAACTTGAAATATTAGCTATATAACCTTGAATGGCCCAGTTTTCCTTTCTTATCTTCCACCTGGAAAAGGTAGAAAATTTTGTCATATAGTCTACCCTCAGAGAAATTGCCAGATTTATAAAATTGGAAGACTGTTTCCTTAGGGGAAAAAAAAAGCTGTTATCGATATGAAGGAGTATGGAATACATGGTTTATTTATAGGGAGACCTACAGAATCTCCTGAGCAGCTCTAGAAAGACTGTTAAGATACATGATTGTTATTGAAAAACATGAATGTGTGCATGTGTGTTTGATCTTAGCTTAATGCCTTTGGAGTTCTGTAACTGAAAGCTAGAATTTATTTTGGTTTAGTTTTTCAAGACTGAGCAACTTGCTTCCCTTCAGTTTAAATGTAGGATATAACCTTGAGACAGAGAATAGTTTGTTTTTTGTCTTTCTATTTCTGGCCACTCAAAGAGTGTCTCAAACAGGTCAGGGCTTTTCTTAATAAATGTTTGAATTTAATTTGAACGTGTCTTGTTCTGACTGATGGGCAGTAGTGTTAATATCTAGTCTCAGAATTTTATGTGTATGTTTGCCATATACGTTATATAATTAGGATACTTTATTTTGATTGGGTAATCAGACCTCAGTTTTCAAAGTGCATCCTTTGCAAGAAAATTGCAATCATCTGCTTATTTTTAGAGGAGGGGAGTGAGTATCCTTAGTTGTAAAAACAAAACTAGGCCGAAATTATTTACATTTTGCAGAAATTTGAAGAACAGAATAGCAGTCATAGATGAGCAAAAATAGATAAAAATCTATCCCAGTTTTTCCTTAGGTTGACTTAGCATTTTTAAAAGATCCATACATATATGACACTTGACTCTGAGAGGATACCGTTAAGTTGTCAAGATTCTTGGAGTTGACCCTTATTGTAATCAGTGATTTTTTTTTTTTTCCAGTGGTCAATTCAGATGAGTTTTTCCGGACTTGTTTTAAGGAATTAAATATTAATTATTGCATATTACAAGTTTTTGAATGCTTGTGAAAATCTGGAAATCATTGAATGAAAACTGTATGTGAATAATAGCTAGAATGTGGAGGTTATAGAGTAGAATGCAAAGAGAATTGAATGAATTAAGAAACTGGATCTGCAGTTTCATTTCTGGCTCTTTGGGGTCTTGAATGTCTCTCTTAGTTTTTCTTTTCTGTTCTTCAGATCTCTTGTGCCTTTGGAGTAATATGGAATGTTTTGAGGAGTCAGAACACGTCCAAATTTAATGCATTCTTCCTTTCCCCTCACAAATCAAAAAAGATTGATTTTTATAGAAAGGTTGATAATTTCTTTGACACATGAATATTTTTCTTTGCTCAGCTCCTTCTGATGGTGGTGTTTCTTGTTCGAACTTGGGTTCTTCTGCTTTTTTACTTTTTGTAGACCATAAATTCCCCCCACTCTTCCAACATTGCTAGGATGCATAGAATGCCTGGCCTGGAGTCAGGAAGACTCATCTTCCTAAATTTGAATCTGGCCTCAAACACTTAGTAGCTGTGTGACTCTGGACAAGTCATTTCACCCTTTTGCCTCAGTTTCGGCATCTATAACATGAAATGGAGAAGGAAATGGCAAACCATCCTAGTATGTTGACCAAGAACACCCCAGATGGGATCATGGAGAATCAGACATAACTGAAAAACAACTCAACAAAAACAGACCTACAGAAAAAAATATTGTGGATGTCATTTCAAAATATAAACTCTGTGAAACTTGGGGGAAAGTAAGAAGAGTGTTGAGAGAGATAGATAAGGTAACATAAAGATAATACAAGATAAAGAACAGATAACGAAAGCTTGTAGAGCAGGACCTTCCTACAGGTATACACACATGGGTTGGTTTGGACAGCCCATTTGACTGTGGGTTGGAGCATAAATCACATGATGTTGAACTTCTGGAGTGTCATTTGACATATCTTATTGACTTAAGACAGCCTTGCTCCTCAGAAGTGGCAAAAGTTTCAGTGCAATTTCAAGTTTATATCTGTGAACACTTGTGTGTATGGTTATTTCTCACTTAATAGAGCTAATTCTTTAAAAATAGATCTGCATAAGCTGGATTCTTTGTAGGCCAAATTCTGATGCTGGTATACACTTCTTTTCAAATTCATTAATCAGAATAGTTATTTCTTGCTTTCTCTTGTGTTGGGCTGTTTCTTTAGATCAGGATCCTTCACCTTTTTTTGTGTGTGGGAGCCTTTTGTGGTTACTAGTAGTAAAGCCTATAGGTGTATCTCTTATCAGAATATTTTTAAAAGTTTAAGATAAACTAGTTTGAATTACACAGACAACTAAAGATTCCAAGTCTGTATCCCACATTAAGAAGTGCTCTTTAGATCATATATAACAGGACATAGGAACTGGGAGCTGCCTTCCTTATAAGGCAAATAAGAAACTGGATTCTTGGAGTTAAATGAATAGAAAATCACCAATGGATTAGATACAACAGGGCTGGGATTCAGATGAAGAGTTCTGATTTCAAATCAAGTGCTTTCCTCACTCTTCCATAAATTGAGAGAATGCTAGTCTCATTTAAGAATAATATTAATATAAGGTAAACTGTATGTACTCTAGAGGATGGTTTTTCAGGAATTTTATCTCACTAAATGTAAATATTGATTGAAGTTGGAAAATAAAACCTTAATCTTTTTTTTGAGTATTGTTAATATTAAGTAGTAATTATTTTTTGTTAATGCTCCTTTTTTTTTTTTTTACTTGAAGGTTTTTGGATTCAAAACATAAAAATCATTACAAGATATACAATCTGTAAGTATGTTTCCTTGCTTCTAAAAACAATTCTTAAGTGAAAGTTGTTTCCTTTCTGGAATGAGATAGCATTAAAGATATTTTACTGAATTGTATTTGAAAGACAATTAGTCCAAGAAGTCTGATTGAAAATATCATTAGCTCATTTAGTAAGTGTGGTGATGAGGTGAGCTAGGATGTTGGCAAGGATTTTTATTTCTTGATCTGCTTTAAATGATTTGGCATCCTGCTGGGCCTGAGAACCTTTGACCACATGGTCACTGGAAGGGTAATTGCCAACAGAACTGCCTGCTCCCAAAACAGTGATGACTCGGCTGCCCGGCTTCCTTGGACCTGCGCTTTTGAAGTGAGAGGTGGATCTTTGTTCTTGGCATCCATTCCATGGGGATGCCGTCAAAATCTCTCTCTCTCTATGGAACTCAGAAATGTTGCTTGAATGCCTGGATTGGCTGGTTTCTATTTTCTAGGGCAGTATTACAGGGATTTTCTATGTCTAAGCAACTTTTGTCTCTTCTTTTTTTTTTCCTTGGTGGTGGTGTGAGGACCCCAGGGTAAAATAGACATTTTTCCTAATTTTAGTTTCCTTACAATTGTAAGGGAACAGGTTTTTATGACAAGTTTTTCCTTCCTGAAAAATTGTGGGGGGAAATTGATAAAAAATTGTGTATTCATTTATTTAGATGCAAAAATTGTTTTAAGATTGGGCATTTGTGCTTTTTACCTTTTTCACCTTTTGTAACTCCTAAGGGATTTATTTTTATTATATTTTAAAATATTTTATTATTTTTGCTCTGCACTCTTAAGATTATTCCCTGTATTTGATCCCTATATAGAGAGTGGCTAAATATTGTCCAAATCAACATCACGAGCAAGATATAGTACTTGTTATTTTTAAGAAATATCAATAAGAGACTCCGTGGCAGAACCTCTAGACTTGACCTGGCCTGGACCCTTGAGCCGTATGGCTGCTGGCAGGTCACTCAGTAGCCCATATCTGTAAAATGGGAAAATAGAGATTCCTGGTGTTAGCCATCTCACAAGGTATTTAGAAGGAATGTATTTTGTGAACCTCAAAAGGCCATTTCAGGATGAGTTATTATGGAGGTTTATTTTTATTTTTTTATTTGTGAGGAGCAGATTTAGGATATACAATCATTGACCTCAAGGAGGAAGGCACCTTTGAGGCCATCTACTCGAGCCCAGAGGGGAAACGGCACACCCAGGATCATACAGATAGTCTGTGTGGCTTCTGCTTCACTGCTTTTTCCATTGTGCCTTTTTGCTCCCTTATGCTTATGCTCCGTCTTAAAATATTGGTGGTGGCAGCTAGCAGTTAGGAAAAAGGAAATAATTACTTTATTTGGTCAAGGCTCAGGACAGAGAAATGAATATGCAGGAATTATAGTTTTATAGCTTGAACAAAAGTGAAACCTGGTTCTTCTTGGTGTTCTAAGCCTGAAATCTCCAAGAGGACCTTAGTCATCAGGAAATGCTTCACTGATATTCCCTGTACTCCTTAAAATGACAATAATGTATGGACATATTTTAGGGAAAATGTTCATGAAAAATGTACATTAGTGCTTAGATGGATAATTTCAATCAGCTAGAAAACTTAAGTAGAAGATCCCATTCCTTCATGATATGGAATAAATAAGACATTGCCACATAGTTGAAAACACTTGCTATGTCATCAGAATTTATTGTTTCCCCATTCCTTTAAAGATTAGATTAGTTTGACCTTTTATGTCATAGAAAACACAGTTGGAAGGGACCCTAACCTGTGCCTGAAGAAGAATGTCCTTTTGTTCTCATGTTTTCCCATTTCTCCCCATTCTGTATTTTGATCCCAGTTTAATGGGGATAAGTAATACTCATGGCATCCTTGTCTAACCAGATTTTTTTTTTCAGAAACCACATATAAATAAGCAAATCGTGAAGCAATAAAATAAAATTTTCCAGAATCTTCTTGTTTTTGCTTAACTTATAGTATTTTTTTATTTGGTGTGGGGGGAGGAATAGTTCTGAACCTGTGGTCTCACTTGTGAATGAGTTCTCAGCATGGGAACTTTCATGGTCTTAGAGAATTGTTTTGGACATAGAGTGGGTACTGAGCCACTTTGTCCAAGACCACAAAGAAAATGTCTTAGTCAAAGGTAGCACTTGAATCCAAGACCAGCCTGCTCTATATATACTAATGCCATTCTGCCTTTCATTTAAATGAGATCTTGTTATTTCTCCCCTTGTTTATGAGTTCTGTTAAGAGGCTAAAGTTGGAAAGTCTATGTTAAAAGCTGGTTATAGAGTGTAACAAAACTAGTTGAGCATGGCAGTGATGCCCAGTACCTTTTGAAGTAAAAAATGGGCATCTGCCAAAACAAGCTCCTCCTAAGCTAATCACAAAAAGAAGGAGCTCGGAAACAACTCTGAGCTTGCTGGTCAGTGCTGGTGTAGCTTGAGGGCTGCTCTGGGCTACGGAAAAGACCTTGGATTTCCTGATGACAGCAGCTTTGGCTTAGAGCCTGTGCTTTGCTGCTGCTTCCCT
The DNA here is from genome assembly GCF_016432865.1 of Antechinus flavipes. NCBI lineage: Eukaryota > Metazoa > Chordata > Mammalia > Dasyuromorphia > Dasyuridae > Antechinus > Antechinus flavipes. The sequence continues at coordinate 674,208,499 of NC_067399.1, forward strand.
TTTTCCTTAAGTAATTTCCCCTTTCTGGGCCTCAGTTTCTCTGCCTGCATCATAAAAGTGGGAAGGACTGGCAAATGCATGCATTTGGACCAGAAAATGTCAGGGTCCTCTTAAGCGCTGGATCCTGTGATTCTAAGGTGCAAATTCCCTGAATCTCAGTCTCCTCCTTTGTAAAAGTGGGTGGTGAGACTTGCTGCTTCACAGGATTGTGGGGGGGAAGTAGCTTTGTCGTACTTGTTTGGTATATTTCTAGTCTCTGTCATTTTAGAATTTGAAAAGGGATTTCTGCCCATGTGAATGACCATTTTGGCTTTTCTTTTAGATGTGCTGAAAGACATTATGATGCCACCAAATTTAACTGTAGAGGTAAGTGCCAGCTCCTGCCACCGGCTCTGCTTTGGAGAGAATGGACGAGGCAGCCTCTGCTGCTCCAGGAGTCATTCAGAACATTAGAGGGGGTGGCGCCCTGGGAAACTGGCACCCTGAGCTGGGGATCCCATTCTAGAGCTTCAGGAGGGCTCCAGAGACTGCAGAGACAGGCCACGGGGTTCACTTTGGCTCAGGCTCTGTCTGTCCTCTGTGATTTTTGAAAAAAAAAATTTGGGGTTTAATTTTTTTGGCCATTATGTGTTTGCTACTAGAAAATGACTTTGTCTTTTCTGTGTAAACTGAATTTTATGTAAACTGAAATTAGTAACTGATAGAGCATCCTTACAGAAAGCTGATGCTATTTGTGTAGCCTTGAAAAGAAGGGTGCTGAGCCTGGGGTTCCTTTGTATTTTGAAAAGGTGATCCAGGCTTGAGGACTCCCTGCTCTTGGTGGGAGGCACTTTGTGATAGGCAGTGGAGAGTCAGCCCAGTGCTGCCCTCTGTGGCCGGGGGGAGGCTGGGAAGGGCTTGCCCAGGCTAGAAGCCCAGTGGAGTAGAAGGGGAGAAAGATGATGGATTGGTGGAGAGCAGGGTGGCAGGACAGGTGGTGTCCGGAATTCTGCTCTTTTTTGATTAAACTTGTTACTTAGAAAACCTTTGTCCTCCACCGTGTTTATAAAGCTAAGCCCCCTGGGCTGTTTAACATTCTGAGTAAGAGCAGTGTTTGATCTCACGAACGTTGCCTGACGGCGCCATTTCTCTTCGCACAGTTGCACAGTATCCTTTTGAAGACCACAACCCACCCCAGCTAGAGCTCATCAAACCCTTTTGTGAGGATCTCGACCAGTGGCTAAGTGAAGATGACAATCATGTTGCAGCAATTCACTGTAAAGCAGGAAAGGGACGAACTGGTGTAATGATTTGTGCATATTTATTACATCGAGGAAAGTTCTTAAAGGCACAAGAGGCTCTAGATTTCTATGGGGAAGTCAGGACCAGAGACAAAAAGGTGAGTCTTCCCAGCCCTCCCCTCCTCCCTAGATAAGCACGTGACACCTCCTTCACTTGGTTGGTCAGCAGAAATGACCACATGTCTCTCAGGGGCTGTTTGCTCCCAGCTTACTGCCTGGCGTCTTTGCTTCAGATTCGGTGTGAGACCCTTAGATGGGGTTTTTTCCAATTGAGTAAGAGGATAACGTTTGGTTCATTGAGTTTTTGTGAGCATGTGAATGCCTTCAGGCATATGGAGCCATAGCATTCTGTGCCCACAAACGTAGTAGCAACTTTCTTGTTCAATCTTTATAAAGCATTGCGTGGAGAAGCCTGGGAGTTACAAGTCAGGCTGATAAGGATGCTTGGAAATTAAACACCTTTGGAAGGTAAGTTGAGTTCCGTTGACTTTATGATAAATTCTCTTTCCCTTTAATAAATAAAGATACATCCTAACTTTATTTTGAGTATTTAAAAACGTCGTATACATCAAGCAAAGATCTCCTTGAATAGCACTGACTTTGTTTTTCTCCGAAGACTTGGTTCAGATTTATTGTTCTGTTTGATGAGCACAGGACTATGACAGACAGGAGTGTTGTGGAGAGAAAAGGCTAGCCTGGTGGTGAGGGAGACCTGGGCCCAGGCCAGGACTGGCAAGGCCCTATTATAGCCCTTGGGACTCAGCAAAGGCTTCCCCAGAGACCATGCATGTAAAATTTAGCTTGTCTAAAATTGGGGTGTGTCACATCTGCAGCGCTCCTCATCACCTCTGAAAAGGAAGGCCTGGGAGTCAGCCTGGCCTTTCTAAAGGTTTCCACATAAAACTTTCTAGAGACTGGAAAGAGAGAGGGAAGTCCAGTTCTTCAGCCTATGATTGGCAGACTTCATCTTCTCCCTTATCTTTAAGTGGCGCTGTCGTGTGTCTCCCCCTTTGTGTGATTCCTCAGAGCTCCAGGAATTCAGCTATCCCTTGGACTCATCCTTTCAGGGCCCTGAGATGTTGTGTTCTTGAATTCCCTTGAAATTCAAGGGACTTAGTTGCTGCTTATCATCCACTTCCTTTACTTTTTCCTTTTGGTCTCTTAACCATTTTCTCATTTCTAGTCATTCTTGTTGCAGAGAAAAAGAAGCAAAGTAAAAGTTGAATAGTATCAGGTTCTCTTCATCTCCTGTTATTTCATTCTCCTTGAACAACCACTCTGGCCTTTCCTCTTGCACTAAATAATAATAGTATTTCCTTCTTGAGAGCCATATTAGCTGTTTCTTATTAGCATTCTTGACATTTCTTTACCATTTCCTCTAACTCCTTTTATTGGCCCAATATTTTGTCTTTTTTATTTTTTTTTAACTTAAGTTGGTTCTAATTTAGGTCAAATATTCTTTTCTCCCATCTTCCCCAATAGTTTTTTTTTTTTTTAATTACATGTAAAGATAGTTTTCAATGTTCGTTTTTCATTAGATTGAGTTCCAATTTTTTTCTTCTTCCTTTTCTTACCTCTCGCTCCCCAAGATAGCATCTGATATAGGCTATATAGGTCCAGTTATTTTAAGCATTTCCATATTTGTCATGCTGTGAAAGAAAAATTAGACCAAAAGGGAAAAAAAAACATGAGAAAGAAAAAATCAACAACAAAAAAAGGTGAAAGTAGTATACTTTGATTTGGATTAAGTTCTTTGTTCTCTCCCTGGATGTGGATGGCATTTTATTGGAATTGTCTTGAATCATTGCATTGTAATGCGAAGTCTCTCTTAGTTAATCATCACATAATCTTCTTGTTACTCTGTACAAATGTTTTCCTGATCTGCTCACTTCACTCATTATCAGTTCATGTAAGTCTTTGCAGACTTTTCTGAAATCAGCCTGTTTATTGTTTTCTGTAGAACAATAGTATTCCATTGTTTCATAAACCATAACTAATTTCCCAACTGATGGGCATCCACTCAGTTTCCACTTCCTTGCCACTACAAAAAGAGCTATTACAAACATTTTTGCACATGTGGCTCCTTTTTCTTCTTTTATGATTCTTTTGGATACAGACTCACTGCTGGATCAAAGGATATGTGTAATTTGATAGCCCTTTGAGTGTAGTTCCAAATTACTCTCCAGAATGGCTGGATCAGTTCACAGCTACACCAACAGTGCATTCGTGACCCACTTTTCCCACATCGCCTCCAATCTGTGTGAGGTGGTACCTCGGAGTTTTAGTTTGCATTTCTATAATCGATAGTGGCATTAGAAATGTCATCATTAGAAATGACTTTAATTTCTTCATCTGAAAAGTGAATCTTCATATCCCTTGACCATTTATCCATTGCGGAATGATTTGTATTCTTATAAATTTGCCTCGGCTCACTATATATTTTGGAAATGAGCTTTTATCAGAAACACTGACTGTAAAATTGTTGCTCAGTTTTCTGCTTCTCTTCTAATCTTGGCTCCATTGGTTTTGTTGGTGCAAAACCTTTTTAATTTAATATAATCAAAATTACCCATTTTGCATTTAATAATGTTCTCTACTTCTTTGGCAATAACTTCCTTCTCTAAAAATCTGACAAGTTGACAATGTTCTCCTAATTCACTTATGTTGTCACTCTTTATGTCTAAATCACGAACCCGTTTTTAACCTTATCTTGGTGTAGGGTGTGAGATGTTGTCAATGACTAGTTTCTGCCATACTAGTTTCCAATTTCCCAGCAATTTTGGTCAAATAGTGAGTTTTTATCCCAGAAGCTGGGGTATTTGGGTTTATCAAATACTAGATTACTATAGACATTGACTGTTCTATCTTTCAAACCTAACCTATTCCACTGATCCACTACTTTCTTTCTAATCCCAGCATCAAAAGGTTTTGATGACTGCTGTTTTATAGTATTGTTTCAGATCTGATCTGGCTATGCATTCTTCCTTTATTTTTTTCATTAATTTTCTTAATATTCTTGTAGGTCAGGGATTCTTAACCTGGACTCAGGACTTGGTGGGTTTTTCCCCCCTTTTTAAAAGGATTTTGATAACTTATTCAACATTTTTGGTTGTCTTGTAATCCTATATATTGCGTATATATCATATTAAATATTATGATTTGAAGGAGATTTCTCCAGTCTGCTGAAGGGCCTGGAACCTACAAAAGTTAAGGACCCCACTTTGGGCCATTGAAATCGCCACTGTTGGAGATTAAGTGGAATTTAGTTGTGATGTATCGTGGCTGAAGACATGTCCTCATAGGGAATATAAGGGTGCTTGCACTCCCCTCTGCAGGGAGGAGCAAGATGGTGAAATAGGAGCAGCATCCCCCATACCTTGTTGAGTAAATAGCCTTTGAGAAGAACAGGAGCTTTCCAGAGTGACTATGAAATCCTAGCTAAGATAGGTCACCCTGAAAGCCACTGAGAGTTAGAAGCCAGTTTTGGAGTGCTCTCTTCTCCTAAGAGATGAAAATGAAGGTTCACTCTTTGGCATCTCCCTGCTGAAGTATTGTGGGAATTCCTCACGGTGACACTTAGGAACATCAAGTTAGGAGGGGTTGAGCCTGCTCATAGTCCTTCCCTGCCCCCATTGGGTTTGACACTTTCTCATTTGCTAAAATCTGCTCATCTCTGTTTGCCTGGGAGGCTCAGGACTCTTCTCTGGGAATTATGAGGCTTTGGTGAGATCAGAATAGCTTTGGGGCTTCAGTCCTTTCTGTTTCCCTCTTCAGGGAATCTCCTGCTTCTTTTTCTAGTGCCAGCCCTCCAGGATGTAGGAAGATGCTACAGTCTGTCTTTAGCTCATGACCAAATCACCCAGAAGAATTTTTGTGCTGCAGCCAAATCATTTTAAACTATTTGGGGCTGGAGTTTTGAGAGTTGGGGGGGGGTAACATTCTAAAAGAACAGAGATCACAAAGACCTTTCCCTAGAAATGTAATCAGAAGTTATCAGTAGCCAACAACTTCTGTACCTATCTTCTCATCTCTGTGTAATCCTTAAAAATGGTCTTAATGCACTGGAGGTTTTCTCAATAAAAGTATGAGAAGGGAACTGGGGAAGGCTTTTGGGAATTACTTTCTAGCAGACTGCATCTTTACACACACACACACAGCTCCCTGGGAGAGGTGGAGAGATTTTTGACTTCTCTTTCTGTTTGTTAATTTTCTTAAAAAATGATCTCTTAGAGGATAATGCAGCCTTGAAGGCCCTTGCACATCTCTGATGCATTTGTTAACATTATACATGATTGGGTGACACACCATACTCGGCTCGGTACTTCATGTCCCTGTTAAATGGCACAAAGCAGGGATACACTCTTAATCCCACGTATCCCTCAGTGCCAGGGAAAGTGAAGCTTTGAGGACCCTGTCAGGTCTGAATCCCATGTCCTCTGCTGAGTCCAAAGGAGGAAGCCTCATAGGGACTAAGCTGTTCTCGTTATGCGTATTTTCAGGAGGTAGTGCACTGATTACACCTGACCTGGGAGCACTACAGGTTTACGCTCTTAGGAACAAGATCCACTGACCATTCACAGAGGGAAAGAAGGAAAGGGAAAAAGCCAGCGGCCCAGGTGGTGACATGCAGCCATCCCACAGAGTTATAGCCCTGTGTGTGTTTCAGTTCAGTTTAGTAACCATTTCTTAAGCATTTACTATGTGCGAGGGATTGTGCTTGAAGAGAAAGGCAGAGTTCCAGAGTTTAGTATAGGTTCCAGGTGAACTACGAGTTCTGGGACACAAGTAGAAGCAGACAGTTTCTGTCCTCAAGTAGCTTACATATTCATGGGGAAACACAACTTCTAAACAGGAGCTGAGGGATTAGAAAGGTGGAGAAAAATCTAGTGGAAGCGAGTCAGTCTTAGCCTGGAGACAGATGCAGCCATCTTGGGCCTGGGCTGCCTCCTTACATGGGAAGTTTGGGGTCAAACTGGTCAATCCGAAGGCGAAGTTTCAGGTTGGAAAGGAGTCTGGGGGTGGAGTAGCTTTCTACAATGAAGGGCTTTCAGGGGCAGGGTAGAGGTGAGCCAATGGGGAGCCTGAAGAGGGGTGATTACCCCCTGGGTGGCAACAAGAGCTGGGGTCAGGCCTTGCCCCTGACCTCCTATAATAACTGAGCATCTCATTTAATTTCCATGCCTTAGGCAAAAGCTGATCTGTGTAACCGAGGGAGTCCCTGTGGGGAGGTGTGCCCGTCCTAAGGAGATCACAGGGCCTTTGGCCTGTTTATTCACTCCACAGTTTATCCTTTCTAGATCTGTATCAAGAGACACAGCCTCTTTGCCTTTCCCAGTGTGACCAGTGCTATCTGAGAACTAACTTAGTCACGCGTCAAGGGGTCATCGTGCTGTAGGTTGCACCATTAGAGTCTGTGCTGGCCCTCAGCCTTCCGAACCCCCCCTTATGGTGGGGATGTGCGATGAGGGGGGGCAGGTTGGTGGGAAGGGCTGGAGATGAAGCTAAAAACTACAATTCTTATCCCATCTGTAGAATTAATGATCCATTTTCGGTGTTTGTGGTGAATCTTTTGATTTTCTTATGACCACTGGTTTACATTGCTTAAACTTCCTAAAGAATGACCATTGTATTAATGTCAGCATTGTGGGTTTTTTTTTTTTTAAACTTGTTTCCTCTTTTTCAGTGTCATCATCTTGTTAAATCAGATAGTTATTTCAGTTGCATGCTATGACATGATGCTTTGAAGTTTGCAAAGTAGTTTATGTGTGTTATTTGCTTCTCACAACAGTCTTGTGGGTAGGTTTTATTATCTCCATTTTACAGATAAGGAAACTGAGGCAAACAGGGTTTAGTGACTTTCCCAGGGTGACACAGCTACTAAATGTCTGTGGTAGGATTTGCAATTGGGGCTTCCTGACTCCAAGTCAGGTGTCAGAGCTTCTCCCTACATCATTTACTGACACATTAGCTTTAGAGGAGGAAATAGGCCAAGAAGGTTGTACCGGGTCAGCAGGGCTCAAGCTGATGAGAAATGGCAAACCGCTCCAGTATCTTTGGCAAGAAAACCCCAAATGGGGTCACCGTGAGCTGGACACAACCATCCTTAAACTTTTGATAGTCCCTTCCCAATTAAGTCAGCATGGGCTTTAATAAATGTTTCCTCTCTTGTCAAAGAGTAATGGGCAAAAGATATGGTGGAAAATGTGGTTTAGGATTAAGAAAAGAGATCACAGGCTTGTAGCTCACCCTGAAGCTCCATGTTCAAAGATAAAATGATTTAAGAAGAGAAATGGATGTCCCCAGAGGTAGCCAGTGTTGAGTAGCATCACTGTAGGATGTCTGTCTTACAGAGGGGGGTAGTTGAAGATCCCCCAGGAGCCAGCGTGCAGAACAGATTGCCACATTGTCCGTGTCCACACGTGTGTCTCGTCATGCAGTTTTCAGTCCAAGACTTTTCTGGCAGGAGCTGGGTAAATGCTTTATCATCATTGTTCTGAATTCACGATTGATTTTTAGGTGGGTCAGAGTTGTTATGTTTTTTCTTTACATTGAGGTTATTGTATAAATTGTTCTCCTTATTTTACTCTGCATCCGTTCCTTTAAGTCTTCTCAAGTTTTTCCGAAACTGTCTCTTTTGTCATTGCTTATGGTACAATGGTTTTTTTGCCACGACTAAAACCGTGATATAAATGTTTTTGTATATTTGGGGCTTTTTGTGCTTGATTTGATTTCTGTGGTGTAGGCTTAGTAGTGATATCATGGGTCAAAAGGTGTGGGCAGTTGAACATCTTTTTCTTTCTAGAATGGCTGGACCAGTTTAGCGTTCATCTGATTTTAATAAGAAACCCTGGATTCCAAATTCACTGCTCGGGCTGTAGCTCTGTCTTATGGGGATGCTGTATGAAGAAAGGCTGCCAGAAGTATCTTGGAACCAGATTGGGAAGAGCCAAGAAAGCTGGGCTAAGGAGCTTGTGTTCCCTCTTTGGGTTATAGGAGGCGAGGGGTGAGGGGGGGTGGGGAGGAAAGAAACATCCAGGAGGATGCTCGCACAAGTAGAAGAATTGGCCTTTGGTCAGAGGATCTGACTGCTAATACTTATGATGAAAATTATCTGTGTAGACGTGAATGAGCTTCCTAGGCTAAAGCAAATGGCACCTGGGGTGTACTCCAAGCTGTGGGTCCAAGCTGCTTTTGACAGAAGACAGATTTTGGCTATGAGGCCCAGTGGTGCCTAAGAGCTGAGTGCAGAGAGGATGGCTCTGATAGAGAATCCAGGAGAGGGAAAAGAAAAAATTTCATCTAGTCTGAGCATGTTTGGGGTGAGGGTTGGGGAAGATGGACACGGTGGTCAGTTTGAGGTGCTGGTGGACCCTATGGATAGGTGCCATGTCTGGCAGGTGTCAGTGGCACAGACTTGAAGCTTATTTAATGACATCTCTGTGGAAGTTACATAGATTTGGTAATTATCTAAATCACAGGCCCTGTGAGTGGGTGAGACCCTTTAGGGAGAGAACGGAGGAAGAAATGGGAACTTCTCCTCTAAGGGAGTAGAGGACCTGCTGAAGGGGGAAGGGTGGAGAAACAGCTGCTTAAGATGCCAAGGAGGGGAGAGCTTGGGTAGAGCAGGACATTAGAATCTGGGGGGAAGCACCGAGCAATAGCCTCCAGATGGAGGCTTCTTCTATGGTGTTAGAGCCACCCAGGCAGTGAGTGTGAGTGGGGAGCAAGAAGAGACAGTCTATGGCCATCAGCTCCTGGGTGGCACTCCTGGTGCCTCCGAGTCTCCTGTAGGAAGACATGCATTTCACGCAGGGGCCTTTGTTCCTCCCAGATCCCTCTGCAGGCTGATCCCTTGTTTGTCCATTTGTGTCCCTCCCTGGGAACATGTCATCCTTCCAGTAGAAGCTGAACTCCCAGAGGGCTAGCATATCTTTTTCCTTACACTGAAAAATTGAAACTGTGACCTGTTTAGAGAATAATCATACTAGTTCACATTTATAAAACACTTTCAATTTACCCACGTACCTTTTTTGGAAACAGCTTTAAGATAGCATGTTACAAATAATGAAACAATCTAAATTTGTGACTGGCCTGGAACACAAGGCTCACTAGAAGTGGTAGAAGGAGACCCAGGCCAAGTGTTCTTTCCACTAGACTCCCTGCAGTCTATTTGTTTGACAGATTGATTGATAACTTGCCCCGTGCTCTTAGGAAAACCTGACGTTATCTGACATTAAACTGAGATATTTTGTAACTTTCCAATTCCGTGCTTTGCTTTTTCAGCAGTCTAAACATGAGCTCCTAAACTTGTCTTGAGTCTATTTACAACTATGAAGTGAGTCTTTTTGAGGAGAAGAATTGGTAGGATGCTGCTTTATGTCAAGCGCAGTCTGTCTGCACTGTTGGGGTAACCCGGCCTCCTTGTTTCGGTGCATGTGTTGGTCAGGGATAGCCTCCTTTGATGGTCTATGTGATTTGTCGCTACTCTCCTGGAAAAGCCCGAGGTTCTAAAAAGTGTAAAAAACTAACCTCTCCCAGTAAAGGTGCAGTACTCTTTGGTAATTCTCTAAATTCTAGTTTCTTAAACTGTGGATTGTGGCCCCATCTGGGGGTGTTATAACTGAATGTGTGTGTGGGGGGGTTATTATTAGTTAAGTATTTAATTTCTAGGTCTATATTATATATTTATATACCTGAGAGCACAAGAGTTTTTCAGGTAAAAGGGGTTTGTCATTGGGAAAAGCTTAAGTCCTAATCTGAATGCCTTACATATAGACAGGACAACTTGAGTTTTTCTTGCAAGTTTCATCTAATTTCTTTCCAAATTACCAATCAGGGAAAAACTATTTCTGATTTTATATTGTAAAATAAAAATGCTACTGTAGTACACTGAAACATATCCAAACAACTTCGATGGGTTTCAGCTCAGTACCTTTCTTCATGTTTGGAGTCAAAAAATCTGACTTTGTTGATTCCTTCTTTGTCTTAGCTTCAGTCCCTGGAGAAACAGAATCCTCGTGTTTCCTGGGAGAGCTTCTCATCCATTGAAATATTATCAATCCCTTCAGCAGTTTCTTAGAGAATATGGTTTCCTGATCACTTGTTTATGAGCAGAAGAGGTCTTAGGTGATGATTTCTGCTTAAGAACTGGCCCTAAGTCCCCATGTGACCTGCTCAGGGTGAACCCAGCCCGATGCTTGCTGGTCTCTCTGGAGCACCTACTTCATCTTGTGGTTCCATCTGTCTTGTTTTACAGCCGTGTCTCCTTAACCGTTGTGTTCGTAGTAAGTCTTGTATTTAATGGAAATCTTGTCTTTCTTTCACACCAGCAGTCAGTAGACCACATTGCATTGGAGAGCTAAAATGCATTTAAACCCATTTCTCTTAATCTAGCTTATGATCTCATTGTGGAATTGAGATCATTTTCTAACTAATTAACTGCCTTACCTAGATATGTGTCCTTGAATTTCTGCAAACAGAAATTCTTTGCTGGAAGCTAATTCATTGATTATAAGATTGGAAGTAACTGATATTTATGCTGTGCTTTAAGGATTATGCAACATTTTACATAGAGTATCTCATCCTCATATACAACCATGTGAAGTTTAGGTACTACTGAAAATATACTGATTTTACAGATAAAGAAACTGATTCTAAATGTTTAGAGAGAGAGGGGTTGAAAAGCCGGAGAGACCTTGGGGGACCCCAGATGGAACAGGAGGGCTTGAGGGGTGGAGGAGTAAGGCTTCCTTTTCCTGTGAGAAGGGGCAAAGGAGGGGAGAAGGCCCAGGGGATGGGAGAGGAAGGAGGGGAGCTCCCAGGGAATTTTACCTTGAAAATAGGAGGTGAAGATCTCAGCTGAGGAAGGGGCGGCTTGGGGGGAGATGAAAATGTTTGGAAATACCATTGAGGGAAGCAGAGAATATGTTTATAAGGGCAATAGACCAGGGTCACAGTTCTTTATCCACAGGGAAGCTCAGGGAGCTTTGTATGGAAACTATATCTCCTGAACACAGTGTGGCTGACTCCCAGGTAGTCCCTTGAGTCTTGGTCTAGGGCTGGGAGTCATCAACAAGCCCCTACTGTGTGCCAGACCCAGGCTAAGTCCTAGGGCTAAGTCCTGGCAGGTCCCTGCTGTTGTGGGAGAGACGCCTAGAGGGAAATCACTGATCCAATGAAGGGAGAGCAGTCAGGGCTTGTTGTAGAGGGTGAGCTCTGGAGGAAGAAGAGGAGGAGGAAGATGGACACAGAGGCAGAATTAGTAAAAGATTCTTCCTGGCCTGAGAGGCCGTGTGCAGACGGAGTGGCAGTGGGCAGCCCAGAGCGGCTGAGACAAGGAGGGAGGAAGAGGGAAGAGGATTGGAAGGAGGTGAGAGGTAAGGCAGATGCCCTCCCATCAGGCCACCCTCGCTTTAGAAGTGAGGAATGGGGAACCAGAGAGCGTAAGGGACTTGCCAGGAACCCGTAGGTCCCACGTCCTGTCTCCAGAGCCTGGGTTGCCCGTGCTGCAAGAGCAGCAGTAATAACAAGGCTGCTGTTCCAGTCCTGAAGAGGCCTGAGGCGCTGGGGGGGCGTTCTCTCCTTTGGAGGGGGGACGGGTCTCTGAGCTCGCTGGAGGAACCCCCCCGGCAGGCATAGCGGGCACCATGCTTGAAATAAATGTGATAAAAGGTGAAAACTTTTTAAAAGAAAGGTGGTTATTAGGTTGTAATATATCCTGGATTTAATCTGCTAGAAGTGATTTGCAGAGGCCACGTGCTCCAGATTCTGACTCTCCTCCTGGCTCTGTCACCTCCCGGGCCTTTTCTCATCCATCAGGGACTGGCTCCTCAGTGTTCCTGTGAGCAGGTCGCCTTCTCTGGCCAGGGGCTGTTGGGTTTTTTCTTATTGCATTAAACATTTGGCTTTGTGCTCATTTGAAGTTAAATAACTGGTAAGTGAAGCGATGCCTCATCTGGCCGGGTTTTAGCCAGGAGGTGAAATCTAATAACTTAAACATACACCTTCAAATGCCCAAACTTGTACAAAATTTTATCCCTTTTCTAGGAAAATAGACTATTACACTTGGTTGTCTTCTTGCACAGACCTTCTGAGTACTGTCTGTGCTGGATCTTTTTGCTGAGATTCAGCGCAAAGGCTCGAGCCCAGACTTGGGCCTTTGCCTCTCCCTTTCTTCCAAGAGGGGGTTCAGGTCTTGATTCTCTGAAAGTAACACTCAGCTTTGGGGTAGCAGCCTTGCTGCCTGTCCTGGGCCACTTCACCTCCTGGACATTGGGAACTGACTTTCCCATAAGTGTGTCCCAACACCCCACAGATCCTTGGCTCTCCCTTGACCCCTGTACCTACCGAACTTGTCAGTTTGGCTTTCCTTCTCCAGATTCCCCAGCATTTTCTCCCTTCTCCCTGGAGGTTCACAGAGCTTCCCTCTACTCCAGGGCCTTCTCACCTCCCAACTGACCTCTTGCAGAAGCCTCGTAATTGGTGTTAAATGTGTCTCCGTAGCTGCTGGATTGCCCAGACCAGGGTTTGTTGCTTATTCCCCATAGGGTCAGACAGGCATCTCTTTGTTACCTGGATTGCCCTTTCTCCTCATCTTTTTCTTAGAGTCTTTAGAGCAGGTCCCCTCTACAGGAAGAGCAGTTTCCTGATTAGGGACTGACTGATGTTACTTTGGTCTGCTGCTTCCAGGCTGCTGTGGCCTGGGAAGCCAGCTGACCCTGCTTGTTGAGAGCTGGAGGTTCTCTGACATGGGGCTTCAGATTAGGGGATCTCTGTTTCCAGAGCTGACACACCTTGTTTGCTTACGTCAAGGACCAAAACCAAATTCTAGAGGGTTAACGTGCTTGCAAGAAGACTTAGTGATGAGTAACTGGGGGTTCTGATTAAAATGCTGCTGTTTGTAATATAATCTGAACATGCTGTTTTGATTAATACTAGTATTGATCTGGTTACAGGTTTATCCATTGGATTTTTAAAAACATAACATTTCTAGTGTCTTAATGTCAGTATATGTTACTTGATGGCTAATTTGGTACATTTAATGATATGACTGATGAAGCCCTTAACTTTTTCTTTTTTTCTTTTTTACAATTATCTTCTCTCTTTCTGTTCTACAGGGAGTGACTATTCCCAGCCAGAGGCGCTATGTATATTACTATAGCCACCTGTTAAAGCACCATTTGGATTACAGACCAGTGGCCCTGCTCTTTCACAAGATGATGTTTGAAACAATTCCAATGTTCAGTGGTGGAACTTGCAGTAAGAAATTTTATCTTCTCGTTTGTTGCAACTTTTTGTTTTACAGAACTAGGAAACCGCATAAAAATCTGGAAGGGACATTTATGTAGAACGGGCCTGTTATTCTGGGCTGCAAGAGAGGGATTTGCCATCATGAGCAGTCCAGATGTCTCTTGTACAACTTTAGGAAAGTAGGGAAAGGGTAGTGATGATTATGAGTAGGTGGTGTTTGGTTGTATCTTACCTAGTATAGGCAGGGTTTGGAATAGACAGAGGAGGTGGATGACCAGAATGTCTCAATGTAAACCACAACTTCCCCGGGCCTCATTTGGTGCCGTATAGGGATGTTCTGAGGAAAGAGCTTTGTCATCTTTAAAGCGTCATCTAAATATGAGTTACTAATTTACCAGATTAAAATCATGGCAGCCGCCTTAGACGGAGCGGTGGGATGCCTTGTGAGAGGTTGAGGCTGTCGGTCAAGCCCCTTGGCCCAGCTTCTCAATTGTCTGGGCAGCAAGGCCTTCACCAGAGAGTCATGGGAGTCTGGTTTTCAGTGCTCGCCTTTGTAAAGCGCTCACTCTGGCTGCTTCTGTCAAAATTAAAAAAGCTCATCTGGCCAAAGACAGGATCCTCTGTTGGCTAAAGTCTTTGGGGGGGTTTTGACTGGATGGAGCTACCAGGCCTAATCCTGGTAGAGTGGGGGGAGGAGAGCTTCCTCCATCCTCAGCTTGTCTCACTCTGCTGCTGCTTCATGTCTCTATTACTCTTCTTGGGCAAAACTGATATACAAATGATTAAAAATGGACTCCAAACAATATTACATCACTAAAAAGCATTGTAAACTTAATTTTTCTTTTGACATTTTCGGTTTGAGTCTTCCTCACTAGTATGTGGTCCACTTTACTTTGTGTCTTTTTACATTCCTAAAGAGGTTGGTGTAGTGAAAAGATTTCGGATTTGAGGTTTAATTCCTTGGTTCAAAACTTTGCTGGTCATTTCCCTTCTGGAGATTCTGTTTCCTCCTCTAAAATGAGTGGCTTGAATTCGAGAAGCTCTGCGGACCTTTGTGTTAGTCCTCCATGCCCCCCGAGACCAACATCTCCTTCTTAGAAGCATCTTTTTTTTTTTTTTTTAAGTACTCTGGAATCAAGGAAAAACTGAATTTTAAAGTATCTGATCAGAAATTCTGTTCTGATCTGAAGTTTCCAGAAATGTTTCATTCCATCAGCACTGAACGCCAGCTCTGGGGAAGGCTGCTGGGCTGGGCAGGGATGGGTGTTCTTGCCTCAGGCAGTTTAGGACTTAAGACGAGTCTTCAGTGGGTGAAAAGTGAGTAAATGTAACATTTAAGTCACAAATAAAAAAACTCTGGGAGATGTGCCACAGAGCTATGTGGCGAATTATCCAGGAAGCGGGATGAGTTGGGAATGTTAAAAGGATCAGAGCCTGGGCCTTGAAGGATGATCAGGAAAGAAGGGCACTCTGGGAACAAAGGCAGTCATGGGAACGTGCAGGCAGAAGCAGGGAGCAGCTTTGCACGGGGTGCCAGTGGGAGGCAAGAGAAGCGAATGCAGATTGTCGAGCTGGAATATCAGCAAAAGGAGCTTGCATTTATTCTAAGTAGAAATGATCCACCCAACAGTGTTGAGCGGGGGAACACTCTAAGCAGGGATGTAGTTGGGGAAAATTGATCTGGTCGCGTTGTACAGCAGTGATTTCTACTCCACAGCTCACAACACTCCTGAGGGCAGTCTGAACTGAATGGAATTATCATTGGGAATTAACAAAATGGATAAAAACAGAAAGCAGAGATAGCATGGCATTCTGAGTGAAAGTGTGGCCTGCAGGAGATAGCATGACGTTCTGAGTGAAAATGTGGCCTGCAGGGGTTCTTAATCTGTCTGGATTAGCAACCTCTGTTTCTCTTTGAATTTGACCCTGCTGTTGTACAGGATGATTTTGTGTGGGAGAGGGAAGGAGCCCACCAGGCTGTTTTTTATAAACTAAGCATGAGATTATGTGGCTATGGGTGATGTTAACATCTGGAGCGAGCATTGATTACAGAAAGATTGAACTAAATAGGAAAGAAAGCACTAAGGAAGAGGGGTGATGGATGGAGTGAGAGAGGTGCATATCTCCGTCTCCCAAGCAACTGTGGACCTGGGGGTGGGGGAGGGGGGAGGAAAGAGCACTTCCTTTTTTGTTTCCCATTCTGGCCCCTGGAGGGGACACTGCTGAAGCCTGAGTAGTCCACTGAGGGGGAGTCTTTAGCAACCAAGAGCTTGTTACTTGGTGAAAGCTTTCACCAGTGCGTGTGCCCATTAATTGTTTCCAGTTTATCTAGTTTGTACAGAGTTGTTTGCACGGTGTCACCTCCGTTAAACCAGGGAGTACCTTGAGAACAGGGACTAACTCTTCCCTTTCTTTGTAGCGACAGTGCTTGGTACGTGGTGGCATTTAATAAGTGCTTGTTGACGGACCGATTGACTTTTTAGTAATAGCTCACATTTATGAGACATTTTTATTTTTCAATTTGCCAGGTGCTTTCTTTAGAATAACTTCATCAACTAACTGATCAGTAAACATTTATTGAGCACCTACTATGTGCCACGTGCTATGCAAGGAACACAGACACAAAAATTAAACCCTTGAAAAGCTTAGTCTATGAGGTTTCGGGATATATGTGTGTGTGTGTAAATAATAGATAGATAGCTAGAGAGAAAGAGAGCTATAGATATAAAGTATCTGCAAACTACATATATGCAGAATCCAAAGTACTTAAGGGAATCCTTAGTCAGTGAGGTGGGGTTCCGGTAGAACCTTCTGCAGGAGGTGTCCATTGGGCTGAGTCTAAGAGGCGGAAGTTGAACAAGAAGTGCAGAAAGGTGGAGTGTCAAGTGTGTGTGGGGGAGCAGGAAGGTCATTCTTGCTGAATCGTATAGGAAAGGAAGTATGTGGAAGCCTAGCAGTGGGGGAGGGTTTTCTTTAAGTGCTCAACAGAAGAATTTACATGTGATCCAAATGATGTTCCTGGATCGCTGTGGGCTATCAAATACAAAGGTGATGCAGTAGGAAAATCGCTTCAGCTGCTGCATCGATCAACAGGATTTTAAGTGCCTCCTATGTACCGGCTACTGGGCTAAGTGCTGGGGATACCAAGAAGGGCGAAAGCCTGCCCTCCAGCAGCTAATAGTCGGGTGGAGGAGATAAGAGACGGGGAGACCTAGAAGGCATTGTGGTGGGAAGATGTGAGAAAGGAGGAGGGATGCAGCAGTGGGAGTGGAGAGAAGGGACCGCCGGCAAAAGAAGCTGGGATTGGGCGATGGATTGGGTTTGTACCATGGCTGATTTGGGAGCCTGGATGACTGGAAGGATGCTGCAGGTGTCAGGAACAACAGACAACTTCAGAAGAGAGCTTGGTCGGTCAGGAAAAATGGTTCTCTCTCTCCTGCTGAGCTCCTGATGTCTTTGGGATGTCCGTTTTGAAAGGTCTGGCAGCTGGAGAGAGACTGGCATGTCGAGAAGAGTCCTAATGGCTGAGGAGGGTGGTCACTCGGTGATCATGTGTGAGAGAGGGTGGAAGCCTGGCCAGGATTGAGCCCCAGGGGCCCCTAAGGAGCACAGGATGGAGGGGGATGAACTTGTCAGGGAGCCTAGAAGCACGGCAAGGCAGGGCTGCAGGGGTGGAGGAGAGCCGCAGAGCTTGGCAGCAAGGACATGGTTGGCACTTTGGGGGGCAGTTTCCTTTTGAATCAGGAAGTCAAAGGTCAAATGGCAGAGAAGAGGAAAGGCCATTGAAGAGTGTGGATGGCTTTCCCAAGGAGTTTGGTTGCAAGAAGAAGAGGTAGAGGAGAGAGCAGAGTATTCCTTGAGGGTGGAAGGGAGACTTGCATTTGAGTTGAAAAGTCCCATGAAGTTTGACAGATAGAAGACTGCACTGAAGGTAACTTCAGTGATTTGCTGAAGGTGTCTGGCTAGTCCGGGCTCTTTCCTTGCTCCAGCAGGAGCTCTGGGGAGTCGATGCTTCTTAGTAAATACTTGGTTGGTCCCACATGTCACTGGTCTCCTTGGAGAGCCAGGAAAACTGACTCACTCCTCATTGGTTTTCCTGCTTTCTCCATGATGCCCAATGAACTTACCTGAAGGCCCGAGACCCTTGTCTCCTTCCCGGGACCAAGACTTCTATTCAAATTAGAGGAGACTTGCCCTTTTTGGCCCCAGAGCAATCTTGGTTTGGGTTTGAGTCCTGTTTCCAACCCTGCCAAGAGAGCAGCTTTTTTTTTTTTTTTTTTTTGAACATGTTGATGCAAGGAAGAATATTGCGAGTGTGAGACCCTGAGCAAGTAAGTTCCTGGTAGATGCCTTTCTTTTAATAGAAGCAATAATTTTTCAGTCCTAGACAACTTATTTCATTTTTACAACAGGTTGGAAGTTGATGGTGTTTCTGTCTTTAAAATTTTAATTTCTGTGCTTAAAAGCATAGTCCTGTTGTATAGAGTCATTGATTGTTTTAACAGTAATATTTGTGCTTCAGTGATATTTTATCTTTTTTTTTAGGGATTTTTTTAGCTTCTGGATTTTGTCCTTTTTCTGTTTGTTTTTTGGTTTGGGTTTTTTTTTGCTAGGCAATTAGGGTTAGAGTTGGTAAGTATCACCTATCTGAAGCTGGACTTGAACTCAGATCCTCTCTGTCCACTGCGCTACCTCATGACCCCTAACTTAGCTTTAAAAAAAATCTATTTGGGGGACATTTTTTGAACTTTATATTCTTGGACTCAACAGTGTCACAACATTGAAGCATTTTAATGAGACACTTGGTCACTCCAGGCTTTTTGCTTACTTCTATGGTGATTGCAATGAACAGAGCAAGAAGTCTCAGCTGTTTAATACGATGCCAATGGCTGCGTCCTGCTGGTGTCCGTGCCAGGCTGTTGTCGGGGCACCTGCTGCTCTGCTCCTTACCTCCTCCCGAGGCCTGACTCCCTTCCGTGGAGGCACAGGCCTCAGGAAGGGCCACCCGCTGGGTGCCACCGCAGCCTTCCACATGAGGGATTCTCTGCAGAAGGCAGCACCCATTGGCGGACACGCTGCCTGAGCCCCCAGGCTGCCAAAGGAAACTTTATTGGATGACATTTATCAGAGGTGAGAGCCGTGAGCCAACAGCGCCCGGGGTGCTCCGCAATAGGAGACTGGCTAATTCTCGGTGGTCGCCTGCCACTTTGGCCGGCATGTGGCTCGTGTGCTTTTAAGTAGCTACGTGTTGTCTCCTTGAGAGCGGGGACCAGGTTTTCCTTTGTATCCCCACGGTTAGGCACAGAGTAGGTGTGTAATCACTATCATGGACTGGCTGGAAGCCTAAATGGAAAAAGAAAAGCTCATCAGAGAAGGGGGGTCGTCAGGGAAGGTGAGGGCTCTGCTGTGGGTTGGGGGCTGAGATGCTCTCGTGGTCCCAGTGGGTGTCCTGTGTTTCCCCCTAAACCCTGCTCTTTGTCCTCGCCACACGACCCCATTCTCTTTGTTCTTGCCCACTCTCTCCCTTGTCCTGGTAGCTCCTTGGACATTATCCTTTCAAGTCCCTTGTATCTCTCATTAAGCTTTCCCTGCCAAGCTTCAGCACAGCTAGTTGCTGCCTGTGCTGATTGGATATCCTGCAGATGAGTGTTTTGTAATCCAGTTGGCCCCTCCCCAGGGCTTCCCGGTTGGCCTCTGTGCCCCGCACCACTCTTTTCACCCCTCTCACATGAAGAGGTGGCCTTTTTTCTTGCCAAGATAAGCCCTCTACCAGCACACGTTGCTTTTTGGCTTTTTTCTTAAATTTATTTAGTGTCTTATTTTCTCCATTTACATGTAAAAAGTTTTTTAACATTTGTTTTTAAAACTTGGAGTTCCAGATTCTTTCCCTTTCTTCCTCCCCATCCCCCGCATTGAGAATGCACGCACATATTACCACTTAATCATTCATTCCTCACTTGGTAGGTGCCTACTTTCTTTCCATTTTTCATTGTTTCAAAGTGAATCAGTTTTATTAAAGCCTTAAGTTCTTTTGAAAACTGTTTAGGGAAAAACAAAGTTAATTAGAACAGGGCCAAACCAATGGGAACTAACCACTTTACCAGTCTGGATTTCAGCAAAGAACAAAACAATTTCTGTCTCTGTCTTCTTTGCTAATTTCTTAGGTGGTGAGCTTCCCTCTCAGAAATTGCCCCATCATGAAGAGTAGCTATATATACTTGTCACTTTTTCCAAATTTAATTTTTAGAGAAACTTTCTATTTATCTAATAATGGGCATCTTCTCGTTGTTGACAAGTACAAATTTAAATTCTAGAATAGGAAGGAAAGAAGAGCTTTGACAAGTTGCACATACTAAAAGAAGAAATTGTTTTAAAGATACATTCTTTAATTTGATACGGTTTATATTTTCTTTTTTAATTATTTTTTATAGAGTCATCTGTTGCTCTGTGCATATAAACATAGAGATGCCTTAAAAATAAACTTACAAAGCTCTTATATGAGGGAATTAAAATAATGTGAAGCATGATGGTGTGCTGAAAGGCTCAATTTTGCCAGAATGATCTTAAGATAAGAAAAAATGGGTTGCCACCATGGCAGATGTTAGCAAAACATTCTTTGCAATTCTTACTCTTTGGCTTATTGTTAATTTTCCCCCTCCCTTTTATTCTCTGCTGAATGTCTCCTCCCTTCCTGTTTTCCTTGGTTTGGGTTCTGGCTTTACATACCTTGTAAGAATAAAATACAGTCTTAGAGCCTATAATTGGCTAATATTTTGGAATATGCTTCTTTGGGGACAGCTGGTTTGCCCGGAAGTAGAACATTGGCTCTGGAATTCAAATATGGCCTCAGACGCTTAACTAGCCATGTGACCTTGGGCAAGTTATTTAACCCTAGTTGTTTCCAAAAGAAAAGGCTTATATGTTTATACTGTTGGAACATTTCAGGTTTCATATCTTCATTCTATAGTAATTGGTAATTGTGCTTATTGCAGTTTTCTTTCAGCCATTCAGAACATTTATTTGAAGTATTTTGCTATGGTTCTAGACTAAGCAATCTTAATTCTTATGGTTCCTTTCATCTTAAAAAATTTATTTTGTGGGCGTGAATATGTATCAAGAAGATCAATGCCCAACAAGATCAAATGATATAGCCAAGATTTGGGATCCAGGGGCACTGCCCTACTTTTGTGAAATCAAATTTTCTAGAGTATTGAAAACATTTTAGAGATTTTTAGAAACATCGAATGTTTAGATTGTTTTTTAGTGGAGTGAATTTTAATTAAACCAAAATCTTGAAATATACTATATATCCACAAGGGAAGAACAAATATAACCTGCTTTCACCTGGAGCTATTTTTAAAAGGTATGGCTCGAGCAGCGTGTTGGAAAGGCTCCTTTGCCGACCAGTTTCATCTGGGCCCGATGACGTTAGGACGTTGGGATGGCCGGGAGTGGTTTCGGAAGCTCTGTAATGACTCTGGCTGTTTCCCCACACAGATCCTCAGTTCGTGGTCTGCCAGCTGAAGGTAAAGATCTACACATCCCCTTCAGGGCCCACAAGGCGGGAAGACAAGTACATGTATTTTGAATTCCCCCAGCCTTTGCCCGTGTGCGGTGACATTAAGGTGGAATTCTTCCACAAGCAGAACAAGATGCTCAAGAAGGTTTGTATTTTGCTCTTATTGGGCAGTCGTCCCAAGGCCGGGCAGGAACGGGGGCCTGGGCTGGTACAAAGCAGGAGCAGGAGGGAAGACGTGGCTTCAGTTCTTCCATTGCTGGGTCACAACTCTAAATGAAATTAGGCTAGGAGATTCTGAGTAATTACTTACCTGCTTCTGATGCTCTCTTCTTTTTGGAGGAAAAGGCTTTGGAGATTAAGGCATTTGACTTGATCTCTTGCTCCCCAATGAATGCTTGAGATCTGTTAGCTGGTACAGGAAGAGATGTCAGTGGGGAAGAGGCAGGAAGGGGGAGGTTAAGCAAATGACATGTTCTGATTTAGGAAGGGACATGTTCCTGACCTTTGCCACACTGTCCAGCCAGCATTAAGAGCATTGCATAGCCCCATTTCAAATGGCCTTCTATTTAGAATCTTGATGTATTATGTAAGAGTTTTAAAATATAGATCCTGATTAAGAATGTAATTATTCTGTTACTAACTGTGGGGGAGGGGGGAACTGTTAGTAATTTTCTAAGATTTTTTTTTTAATTCCTCATTGGGCTCAGAAGCTTGTGAAAAAGCATTTTCATAAATGTTAGCATTGAAATTAGGTACATTTCATGCTGGAAAGAGCTTAGTTTATTTTAATCCTTAGTTTGTTTTAGGGCTGTCCCAAAAGACCCCTAACGTGTAAGAGCAAAAAGGTGAAATTTCAAAATCATAGGAATTGATGGAGAACTTAATTCCAACAGCTAGAAAACTTAGATGAATATGGGGAGTATTTTGGGAAGTTGGTGTCTGTGGGGCATGTCACTGAACCCTGAGAAAAAACCATCGGTCCAGTTGGCCAGGGACCATCCGTAAAATAATCCACATTTCTCTAACCTTAAGACCCATTTGAGGCTTTCTTAAAGAACTTGATTAACATGAATAATGGAACAGAACGTGTCTTTCTCCACTCATTCCTCATAAGAGACATAAAAGGACATTAAAGATATATCTTACTTTTCAATAGGAAATGTTTCTTCTTGAGACTCTGGTAAGTTTTTCTAGGAAATAAATATAAGCCAAGGGTTGCAGAGGGCTATGCAATAGGGCGTGATCTGACAGTAGAGGATGTGGGCAGATGCCTCCAGACTAGGAGTGGGAAGGATAACGTGATATCAGCATTTCTTAAATACTGACCAGAAGAGATGGGATTAAATATTTACATCCCACCTCTTTTCACGCACGGTTATTTTTTGTAGCTTGAAATGGGCATGTGGTTTTCTTTTCAATGAGTCTTTCCTTCTTGCTGCTGGCATTTGGCTGTGAGATGGGCAGAGGGGCGAGAGCAGTATAGAGATTTGCCTTGCCTTTGAGCGTTACAGAGGCCAGACAGACATCTTGGAAATCTGTAAGAATTATCGGCTTGTGCTCTTAGCAAAGGCTGATAAAGGCCGGCTGTGGTCACTGACTTAAGGACTTGGGTGGAGCAATTTGGTTGCCCTCTCTCTGAAAACCAACTGTGTTATTGGACTAGGAAGGTCTGCAAAGGGGTGTCTAGGTAGACATAAGCCCTTAAAAAATGAGGTGAAAGAGGTTCAATAAATAGACGAATGGGATGAATGGGAGTCAGGAAAGAGAGGGACTGCCCTTCGGACCAGGGGTGCCCTGAGGGGCCGCCCAGAGAGCTTCCTGTCAAAGGCAGTCAGGGAAACCCTTTTCACAGCAACTGCTTGGGGCCAGTGCCTTTGGGCATCAGCTTAGAAGGGAAAAAGTCAGCTTTTATTTTAAACCCAGTCAATTATCATCATCCTAATTCTGAACCTGAAAATGGCTAGGGGTGAAGATGCATGACCACCTATGTAGAGTTTTTAACCTGTTGTAAATATTACGTGGGGAGTTCTCTGTGTTCTGATGACAGAGCCGAGCCGTATATGTGTGTGAGAGATGTTTGCTCTTTACTTCAGTGGATGGTAAACAAGCTTATCTGTTGTTTTTGTGTTTTAGGACAAAATGTTTCACTTTTGGGTAAATACATTCTTCATACCAGGACCAGAGGAAAACTCAGACAAAGTAGAAAATGGAAGTCTTTGTGGTGATCAAGAGATTGATAGTATTGGCAGCGCCGAGCGATCAGATAATGACAAAGAATATCTCATACTCACATTATCCAAAAACGATCTTGACAAAGCGAATAAAGACAAGGCCAACAGATACTTTTCTCCAAACTTTAAGGTCAGTAACTTACTCCTTCTGGAGGTTTTCAGGTTTAAAATTAGACATAAAAATAAGGAATGGCTTCCGTTTCTTTTAGCTTGAGGATCTGTCTCAAGTTCTTGAGAAATTTCTAAAGAAACAACAGAAACATGATAATTCTCAGTGAGTTCTATTTAAGTTCTCTAAGCTTTAAAGCCCCGGCCCACTCTGTAGTTGACATCAGAAGCTGGGGCATGGGTAGTGCAGAGGAGAGAACTGTCTTTCAATTAAAAATTTGATTGAGCTTCTGATTCTTCCATGGATGCCCCTGGGACTTAAAGGGAACCTTCACTCTCCGGACTTCCCTTCCCCCATCTGTAAAACAGACATCAGATAAGATGATCTCTGGCCTCTCTTAGCCTAAATCTGTGCATCAGTGAATCATTGATCAAGATGGTATCTTGTTAATTGGCTGAATCCCATTGAATCAAGTAGCTTGCAAAGAAAGTTTGTGACAGCAACAAGGTGTTTGGGGATGGGGAAGAGGAGAAGGAAAAGGGAAGATGGGAGAAAGTGGGAGTGATCTCAGAAGGGACCAGCCTTCCATGAGCTTGCTTCCATAGCCACGGTAGGATCCCAATCTGGGTCTTGGAGGGACCTGAGAAGTCTTTCACCTTGATGAAATGAAGAGGGGGAGCAGCTCACTCTCTGCCATTCAGCCAGAATTTGAACCTCAAATCAGAATAATTCTTTTTCATTCCCTTGAGTTAGCATCTGTTTTCTTCTTGACTCTGGGGCTGAATTTTGTTTGTAAAGGCAAGAAATTGCCTTTGCTGTGCACCATTGGCCAAGATCTGGATCCAAATGTGGGTCCTTCATTTCAGTTTTAGTTAAGCAGAGTAATCCAATGCGTTTTCTTTTGGGGCTGCCGGGGATCCTCACATTAGAACTGGAGGGATCTGGAGGCAGGTGAGGACTGAGCAAGGAAAGGGACCTGCCCAGGGGCACAGGTAAAAGAAGTGGGCAATGCCTAAGAGCATCTAGGACTATCCAAGTCCTGTCTGTCAGATGGGTTCCCCGGGTGAAGTCTCTCTCTGTCCGTGCCCCTCGTTGCCTCTGCCCTGAGACCCTTCCAGGCAGCGAAGTTGAGGCACGGAGAGATTAATTGGCTTTCCTTGCATGGCACGGCTCGTTGGTGTCTCCCTAGAACTCTCCGTAACGAAGCTCTCTTCCCCTCTTTATTCACACGCACTTGAACGCTGTTTTCCTTCAAGTCCAGCATTTAAAATAAACTCATCGTCGTATCGCTTTTCCACTTTCAAAGAACGTAATTCTGCCAGTTTTGTTTATTGTAAAAGTTTATCATTTCGAGTGCATTCTGGGTTAATGGACATGTGTGGGCGTCTAAGCCCCACGTCTGTCTTGGGAATGGGAAAGCGCTTTCCAGTTCCCACGCAGAGCACCCACGGGACCTCCCCAGCCCGGGCTTCTGGAGCAGCTCTTGGCCCCCGGGGCCATCAGATGCCAGCATAGATTGAGGTGGGGGGAGTGAGGCCAGTGGGGCCCCCGGGAGGCCGCCCTCACCTCACGCCGAGTGTTCACCGGGCTTTGCTTTTGTCCCTCTGTCCTCCAGGTGAAGCTTTTCTTCACAAAAACTGTAGAGGAGCCGGCAAACCCAGAGGCCAGCAGTTCCACTTCGGTCACCCCGGACGTTAGTGACAATGAACCTGATCATTATAGATACTCGGACACCACTGACTCTGATCCAGAGAACGAGCCTTTTGATGAAGATCAACACACACAGATCACAAAAGTCTGAATATTTTTTTTATCAAGAGGGAAAAAGAGACAAACTTGAAGAACCTGAAAAAGGACCTTTTTTTAAAATGGCAATAGGACATTGTATCAGCTGACCAGTGATAGGAACAGTGACCTTTCCCTGACCAGTTCCGTCGGGGCCTCTCCACCGGTGACAGGCTTGCCATGCTCGTCCCGTCCCGTGGGAAGGAGGCCGCCTGCCTCGTTATTATCTGTATATACCTTTTGTGTTCAAAGGACGCTTAAAAATTTCAATTAGGAAAAATAAAGATGGCACTTTCCCTTTTTCCAGTTTTATACAAGTGGAGGCAGACCTGGTGTGTGATGCGTAGGGATGTCCCTTTGTGTTCTGTCCCCTCCCGATGTGGCTTCAGAGCTCCCCGAGCTGTCCCGGTTCACAGCCTGCCCCTTTGCACTCCCGTGGCGACAGATAGGGCTGCAGTTGGTGGCGAGGAGTTTCCCCAAGGGTCCGACTCCGTTGTGGTTGCATGGATTGGGGTGAGGGGGGTGGAGAGAATGCTCAGAAAGGAATCTCTTTGATGCTGGACTCTGGACCAGGTACCATCTCCAGCTGTTCTACAGGCACCTTTCTTTAGCATGCTACAGTAATTAATCCTGGACATTGGAGAAATTGGCCGCTCTCACTGCTTGTTGTTTGTGCATTTTATTTTTTTAAGCATATTGGTGCTAGAAAAGGCAGCTAGAAGGAGTGATTCTGTATTAGGGGTACAGGAATGAACCTTCCGCAACATCTAGAGCCCCACAGGTGAGGGGTCTAAGCCGAAGGGGGGTCCTAGCTAAGAAGAAACACAGCAACAATGACTTCACCATACAAATGTGGAGGCTGGAGACAAACACCACGATTCAAACCTTGACAGTGCTCTCTGAAATGTGCTTTCTCGCTTGTCCTGACCGCTCCCTCTCCCGTGTAATCGAGGCCAGTGCTAAAGGTCAGAGGTTGTCAGTCCACACATCAGCCCCCCGCCCACACTCGCTTCTCAGCCCCCCTCCCCGCCCCTCCCCCCGGCTCGCCCGCCTGCTGTGGCTGCTTCACGTGCCGCCCGCAAGCTTTGCGTCCTCCTCGAGCGGGAACGCGGCCGTAACGCCGTGCCCGAAGTTTCCTTCGGAGGCTCCCCGGGAAGTGAGACCAGAGACTCACGATGCATTGATGCAGTCACCTAGCTGTCAGCTGTTCCGCCCTCGGACCGCACACATTCTATCACCATGAGTTTTGCAGTTTTGCACACTTTTTTTAATGTCATTAACTGTTAGGGAATTTTACTTGAAGAATACTTAGCACCTAGAATATTTATATATTAAAGAAAGACCATGACACACGGTAAACGGGAAACAAGGAACTTCTCGGCACTGCCCAAGAGAACGTGTCTCCTCTCCTCCTGATGGTACAGTGCTCGTTGGCTGTTCGGAAAAGCGATTTCTGGTGAACCCGGCAGGGTCGTAGCAGGGGTGCGGAGGGCTGTAGTCGGAAGGAGGGCTCGCGCTTCCCTTTTGAACGTTGCCAGAGAACGAGAGGGCCCAGACTCCAGGAGATCAGCAGGGTACAACTGGTAGAGTATAGCAGATGGGAGGATGCTGTTTCAAATTATTCCCCCCCCCCAGAAATTTGGCGTACTTCAAACTAGACTTTTATCTTCAGGAAATTCGAATACCATTTCTTTCTGGTGTAAAATCCCATTTCAATGAACTCATTGGTGCTGACGTTGTTCATTAGCTGTGGTCTGACCTCATTAATGTATTGGATTGAGAATGCATTCGGCCTAGTCCAGCAGCGTTGTGTAAAGTTTGGATGGTGATTCGATCCGGCGGGATGTCATCGTAAGAATCTTGCGAAACGATGCAACCCTGTCGAGATCTGGTGGTCAATTTCATTTGGCAGATTGACGATTCATTCCCCCCCCAGCTCGTATGATTTACACGTTTATATTTAATTATCCTCATGTACCAAAAAAAAATCAATAGTGCTTTGGCGCTCACAAGCCACGCTGGTGAAACTGTCCAGCAGGAGATAGACACCCACCACTCGCCCCCAAACCAAGTATCGCTGACTAAATTCAATGTTCACGCTTTAAAATACTTTTAGTTACGGACACTGTTCGCTCCAGTTTTGGGCTCAAGACGTTACGTTGAATTTGTGTCGTTCCGCCGGGTCCCGCTGAGGCCCGGGTCGGAAGCAGTGACATTCTAATGGGCTTTTGCACTCTACTTCCTTTTCCTTTGGAATGTGAAGGTCTGAATGAGGGTTTCAATTCTGAATGTTTCCGCATTTTTGAGAAGCCTTGCTTACATTTTATGGTGTAGTCATTGGAAATGGAAAAATGGCATTATATATATATATATTATATATATAAATATATATTATAATACTCTCCTATACTTTATTTCAGTTACCATCCCCATAGAACTTGACAAGAATTACTGCGACTGAAAGGTTTTTTGAGTCCTTATGAAAACTTTATTTATGACAGTATTCACAAGTAGCCTGAGATGCATTCTGTAGCTCATCTCTTTGAGTTTCTGGACTGTATGCTTCAACTTTCTGGATGTGCAGCAGCTTACATGTCTGAAATTACTTGAAGGCATCCATCCCTTTGCACAGAGCTCCCCGCTGGGCCCTGGGCCATCCCCGGTCACCTGGAGCCCCCCCGCCCGCCCCCGCCCCCCACCCCCGGACTCTTTTTTGCCACCATTACTGAAGGGCAGTTGGACAGAGAGCGTAAAGACGATTTGCTGTGGCGCGGGCTGTAAACCTCAGCGGAGTTTACAGGCAGCCTCAGATGTTTCAGCTTTAAACAATTACATTAGGGTGCAAGGTCCTTGTTTTAGTTCTAGAAAACGTGTGCAATATGTTAACGATGGCTGTGGTTGCCACCAAGTGCCTCGTTCACCTTTAAATACTGTTAGAGCGTGTCCTGCATGCAGGTGGAAGGGGCGGAGCTGGGCCCTGACGCGGGCCTTCCCAGGGGCCTCTCCTCTGCCCGCTCACATTTTCAATCTGTTTCCCTATAGAGTATATAGCCTAAAAAAGTCCAGTCTGTTCAACAGCCTTACTCGGATTCAGCCTCTTGAGATACTCTAGTGCTGTGCCTCAGTGGCTCCGTGTGTGATGCAATGCACTGAGGATACACAACCACCATTCGATGTGTACAGGATAATTAATGCCTCATACAAATCAGTTGTCCATTTGTTATTGTGTTTGTTAACCCTTTATCTCTTAGTGTTATAAACTCCACTTAAAACTGATTAAAGTCTCATTCTTGTCACTGGCTGGCTCTTTTCTTCGGGGAGCGATGGGGATTCCGGGTGTGAATGGCGGGGAACCGGACGAGCGGTGCGTGTTTGCAGAGGCGCGGCGGGCATCCGGCGGGGACGGAGCCGCTGACCAGGAGGCCGGAGTTCGAGGCGCTGTTTGAGTGTTCCCAGCCCCCCGGCCCAGAATGGATGGATCTCTCTGGTTTTAAAATTGATTTAAGAGCAGCAAAGAAAAAGCCCAGTCTAGTCTTTCCAGCACAAGAGGTCTGGATTTCCCTGGGGGCCAGCAGAAGGCTTACTAGCCCCACGAGTGGTCTCGCAGGGGCCCGCCCAGGCCCTGGTACCGGACCAAGAACCTTCCCCTGCAGCGAGAGTCCTCGTGGCCCTTGGGACACTGGAGGGAGCCGGCAGACTTGGTTGGGGTTTGGATCGGACCTGATGGGTTCTGGTATTGGCCCAGAGCCGGGGCTTCGGGCTTCGGTAGCAGGGCCCCACTGTGCGTCCAGGCTCCATCCTTGCGGGTCACGGATCCCTGGGTAGGTCAGAACTCCGGGCCTCAGCCACCGCCCTTCTGTCGAGCACGGATTGGCCCAGATAGACAGCGGGGGACTGCTGGGTGCAAGGATGGTAGGGGATGGACAAGCTACCCGGCTGAGGGAGGGGGTGTGAATGCTTTCTCTGGGTAGACAGGACGGTCCTAGGCAACTCTGCCCTAGACACTGTTGGGGAATCCTTGGAGGGGGCCCTTCAACTCTACCAACTGTAGTGCCTCGCTCGTGGGGCTCCCCTGAGAAAGCACGGGGTGGGGCGCTGTGTGATCCTCATGGGCCCCCCCAGGCTCGCCAGAATGTCACCATCACTAGTGCTGGGCAAGGACAGCGAGCGGCCCTGCCGGAACCTTGGACTAAGGAAGCCGCTTCAGGAATAAAATGCTTTCCTTTTAATCACCCTAATTTCCCCCGGTGTTCCCTCTCCTTCCTTCCTGTCTTATATATCAATATCTTTAAAAATAGAAAAAAGGAAACATAAAAATATATCGAAAAATATCTGAAAATATGTGCAAGATATCACTTACCTTCCTGATTTCAAATCTGGCCTCACTAACTTGTGTCATGCTGGTTAAGTCACTTTGCTCTGCCTCAGTTTCCTCATCTGTAAAATGAGCTGAGGAAAGAAATGGCCAACCCCTCTAGTATCCTTTCCAAGCAAACGGTGCCGCAGGAGTCGGACGGGCCGAACGAGAACCACAGCTGCACTCTGGACCTCCCCTCCGCGAGCGTCTCTACGTAAATCTCTACACAGCACTCATGGAAGCTTTTTAATGGTGGCCAGTTTTGCTTTTATTTTTTTAATTGACCTTGTGGCCTATTGTTCTTCTGGTCTGCTTACTTCACTCTTCATTAGTTTCTATAGATCTTCTCATGCTTTCGTCTGTATTCGTCATAATTTATTCTTTTATGGCCCAATAATTCCATCACATCCACATGCCCGACTTTTCCCCATCTGACTTTGTTTCCAATTTATTGCTGTCACCAAATTGCTGCTATAAATACGGGGCTGTATATGAGAACTTCTTATCAATGAATACACTTTGGGTTATAGGTTGTAATGTTCCCTCCAAGTCCAAGAATATGGACCTTTTGGTGACTATTTACAAAATTCACAATTATTTACCCCCGTAACCCTCCAACATGAACTATTCCCCTCTCTCGCTCCTCTGCCAATTTGCAGATCTCTGTGAAGTCTCTGGGTAATTTGGATTTACCTATCTCTTAGAGACATGCAGAAATTCATCATTCTCCTTTCCCCTCCTCCATCCCCCCATCAGTTCCTAGGTAGGGCCAAAAATGAGATACAGTAAAATATGTACATTTGTAATCGCACCTTCCTACTTCACGGCCAATAAACAATTTTGTTTGTTTTTGTTTTGCTGAGACAGTTGGGGTTAAGTGACTTGCCCAGGGTCACACAGCCAGGAAGAGTTAAGTGTCTGAGACCAGATTTGAACTCGGATCCTCCCGACTTCAGGGCCGGCACCCTCTAGCTGCCCCACCAACAAACAATCAATACAATGTTTTAATAAATAGTTTAAAAGTTTAGAATATAAATCCCGATTTCCCCAGGCTTTTTCTATTTTTCCATTAGTCCAAAAGTATTTTTGTTAACTAGCCTATCAGACTTTTATCGGGGAAGTGGGAAAAATGGGTGTTTCTACAGGACAACAGTCAGAATAGTAGGTCATCATAAATAAGAGATCTCATTTTCTTAGGGTGGCTGGCCTCTGCCTTAAGGATGTTTTCCCATGATCTTTCAATCTCCATTATTCATTTTTGCAAGCTTAGTGGGATTTTTCAGATGAGTTGTGCACCTGATGAGAAATTTGATGATTTCATCTCCACAAAGTTTTTTTTTTTCTATAACTTCAAAAAAATGAATATAAACTAGACTCTCATTTTGATAATCATTGAATTCAGGTTAGAAGGAGCAGGTGCCACAACAGAACAGATAATATAATTTCTTTCTCTGTGTAAATGTACTTCAAAAGTGGATATTACTGTTTTACTTTGAAATAAAAATTTTCACCCTGATATCACCATAAACTCCATCCTTAGAAATATTCTTTTTTATATTACATTTTTTATCATAGCTTTTTATATACAAAACAAATGCATGGGTAATTTTTCAACATTGACCC
Source organism: Antechinus flavipes (assembly GCF_016432865.1). Lineage (NCBI taxonomy): Eukaryota > Metazoa > Chordata > Mammalia > Dasyuromorphia > Dasyuridae > Antechinus > Antechinus flavipes. The sequence continues at coordinate 674,239,652 of NC_067399.1, forward strand.
TTGCAAAAACTTCTGTTGCAACTTTTCCCTCCTTCCCCCCTCCCTTCCTCCAGATGGCAGGTAGTCCCATACAGGTTAAACATGTTAAAGTATATGTTAAATTCAGTATGTGTGTACATATTTATACAGTTCTCTTGCTGCACAAGAAAAATTGGATTTAGAAAGAAGTAAAAATAACCTGAGAAGAAAAAATAAAAATGCAAGCAAACAGTAACAGAAAGCGTGGAAATGCTCTGTTGTGGTCCATACTTATTCCCCATAGTTCTTTCCTTGGGTGTAGCTGGTTCTGTTCATTACTGATCAATTGGAACTGATTGGATCCTCTCATTGTTGAAGAGAGCCACGTCCATCAGAATTGATCCTTATATAATCTTGTTGTTGCCCTGTACGATGATCTCCTGGCTCTGCTCATTTCACTCAGCATCAGTTCCTGTAAGTCTCTCCAGGCCTTTCTGAAATCATCCTGCTGGTCATTTCTTACAGAACAATAATATTCCATCACATTCATAATACCACAATTTATTCAGCCATTCTCCAATTGCTGGGCATCCACTCAGTTTCCAGTTTCTGGCCACTACAAAGAGGGTTGCCACAAACATTCTTGCGCATATAGGCCCCTTTCCCTTCTTTAAAATCTCTTTGGGATAGAAGCCCAGTAGAAACACTGCTAGATCAAAGAATATGCACAGTTTGATTTTTTGAGCCTAGTTCCAAATGGCTCTCCAGAATGGCTGGATGGGTTCACAATTCCACCAACAATGTATCATGTCCCAGTTTTCCCACATCCCCTCCAACATTCATCATTATTTTTTGACAGGTGTGTAGTGATATCTCCGAGTTGTCTTAATTTGCATTTCTTTGCTCAGTAATGATTTGGAGCATCTCTTCATATGATTAGAAATAGTCTCAATTAGAAATCTTCTTAAATTCCACCTAAGTATTTGACTTTCCCTATTTCAGTGTAAAGCTTCATTACAAACATTTCTCTTCCTCGAGCCCTGAAATTTATTACACTTTTTGTTATTGTTAAGGCAATAACTGAATACCCGTGTCATGGCCAACTGTTCCATAATTAATGAGAAGACAGACTGCTTTCCCAGGTCATAGAATTAGGAACATTAGCAACGAAAGGAAGTTTAAAAAAAAATTCTGCTGATGATAGAGACGAGGTTTAAGCCATTGATTGTGACCACTTTGTGATATCTGAATTGGGCCATTTAACAACCCCCTTCCCCATTTTTTGGCATAGCAAGTTTAACTTTTCAGTTTTTGTTCCCATTGAACAGCCTCGCCAAAGGCTGTGCAGTAAGGTTACAGAAATAGATTTCGAGTGATTTTTGAAATGTGTTAGCCACTAGACTTAGAAATTCAGCTTCTTTAGCTTAGTTATGATTCCATATATCAAGGATTTCATAGGTTTTAGAGCTAAAAGGAAAACCTGAGATGATTCTGTCCACATCCTTTATTTTACACCTGAGGAAACTGAGGCCTAACAGACTTAAAGTGTCCAAACCAGGACCATACAGGAGTAAAGATTTTAACGTGGGTCTTTGGACTCTCAATTTGATACTCTTTGCATTGATCATATACAGGTAAGCTTGACATTTTTAGCAAAAAACTAAAGCTCAACAACAAAGTTGGCCAATGAACTATAAACAGGTCATAGATATTGTGCACTCGGTGTGGTGTTAGATGGTTCTTATCTAAAGTTGTCAGTGAATGTGCATTAAATGCATTTTTCGAATTGAGTAAAGCCAAAATTTGATTTTTAAAATGTGTCGTCTCATTTTCCCAATGATAAATAAAAATGGAATAAAATTCTTATGAAAGTTTTTCCCCAAAAAAACCTTCAAAATGGAACAAACTTCTTAAAATGGTGCATTTAAAACACCCCCTAATTTTTGACAAAAGAAGCAGGGGATATCTTTTAAGGGGGGCACCTTTTAAGAGTGCTAGACATGGCATCAAGAAGAGTTGGCTTGAAATCTTGTTGGATAATATCCATCGTGCGACTGGACAAGATACTGTACTTCTTGTATCCGGTTTTCTCATCTGTAAAATGAGAGGTTTGTATTTGGCAACTTTTAACATCCTCATCCAGCTCTAAGTCTATGATCTTATGGGAAGGGGGAGGGGAAGATACAATGAATGAAATGAATCTCTTAAAAAAAAAAAAAATTCACTCTGAACTCGGAATTCCTTCCCGCCCTCACTTAGGAAGCAAAAAACTCCAATAAATCTGTTTTAAACATGTGTCGTCAAGTAAAATCCCCAATTTAGTCATATTTCTCCCTGCCCCCATCCCCCAAAGCTACACCAACAACAAATAGCTCTCAAACTAAGCTCCATCACTTCCTTGGGAAGGAGGCTATTCTGTTTGATCAGGAGTTCTCTGGAATTGTGGTTGATCATCATTTTTGAGCAGAATTCCTAAACCTTTTTTATTTTTTCCTCAATAGTATTTTTTCACCTAAATACAAGTAAAAGTAGTTTTCAACATTCATTTTTGTAAGACTTAATCTTCTCTATTATTCTCCCTCTCTCCTTTACCTTCTCCTTCTTCAAGACAGCAAGCAATCTGGTATAGGTTGCGTATGTTTGATCTTTTTAGGCATATTTCCATATTTGTCATATTATGCAAGAAAAATCAAACCAAAAAGGGGGGAGGGGGGAAACATGGGAAAGAAGGAAAGCAAAAAAAGGTGAAAATACTATGCTTCAATCCACATTCAGTCTCTGTAATTCTCTGTCTTCACGTGGAAGGCATTTTCCTTTCTAAGTCTGTTGGAATTGCCTTGAATCACGGAAGTGCTGAGAAGAGCCGTCCATCACAGCTGATCATCACATAATCTTGCTGTTATTGTGTACAATGTTCTCTTGGTCCCATTCACTTCACTCAGCATCAGTTCCTCTAAGTCTTTCCAGGCCTTTCTGAAATCATCCTGTTCTTTCTTATAAAACAATATTCCATCGCTCATTCAACCATTCCCCAACTGATGGGCGGCCACTCAGTTTCCAGTTCCTCGCCACTACACAAAGGGCTGCCACAAACATTTTTGCACATGTGAGTTCCTTTCCCTCTTGCATGATTTCTTGGGGATACAGACTCAGTGGTGAGACTACTGGATCAAAGGGAAAGCACATTTTTCTAGCCCTTTGGGTATAGTTTCAAACTGCTTTCCAGAATGGCTGGATCACTTCACAAGCGTTCCTAAATCTTTTTAAATTGTCTTTATAAAACTGGTATTATTATATTAATTGTTCTTCACTTTGCATTAGTTCATACAAGTCTTCTCAGATTTCTCTGAGGGCTGTTAAATAGAAACAAAAACTGAAAAGTTAAAATTCCTTTGCCAAAAGGAAAAAAAAAAAAAAAGGAAAATAAGAGAAAAATAAGAGTCTAAAATTTTGAATCTGTGTGTGGAAAGAGGAGCCAAAATATTCTCACCAAAAAAAAAAAATTCAAAAATAGCAAATAAATACATGTCCATGACAAGCAGCATAGAATGAATATATGTCACTTCTAAACTTACCAAAAAAAGTTACATTCTGAACTAATTTTATCAGGGAAATCTACCTTCATTTTTTAAAACATAAGAATATCCCATCACATTCATATACTTCAACTTGTTCCGCTGGAGACCATGGAAAGAGCTGCTATAAATATTTTTGTATATGTGCGTCCTTTTCCTCTCTCTGGTATATAAACCTAGTATCAGTATCACTGGATTGCAGGGTATGTACAGTCTAATAGCTTTTTGGGCCTAGGTCCAAATTGCTTTCCAGAATGGTTGGACTAGTCCACACTAATCTTTTATTTTTCCAAATACGTGTAAAGATAGTTTTCAGCATTCGTTTTTTTTTTTTTTATGGATTTTTATCGACAAAACATTCATGGGTAATTTTTCAACATTGACCCTTGTAAATACTTCTGTTCCAACTTTTCCCCTCCTTTCCTCCACCCCCTCCCCTAGATGGCAGGTAGTCCCATACAGGTTAAACATGTTAAAGTATATCTTAAATACACTATAGGTATACATATTTATACAGCTATCTTGTTGCACAAGAAAAATCGGATTTTGAAAAAAGATAAAAAACACCTGGGAAGAAAAACAAAAATGCAAGCGAAGAATAATAGAAAGAGGACAAATTTCAGCATTCGTTTTTGTAAAACTTTGTGTTCTAAATTTTTCTCCCTTCCTCTCTTACCTCCCGCCTCCCCAAGACAGTAAGTCATGTCCTATAGGTTAATTGCGTTTGACCCTTGTAAACATATTTCCATATTTGTTATGTTGTATAAGAAAAATCAAACCAAAAGGAGAAAAAATGAAAAAGAAAAAAGCAAAGAAAAAAAGGTGAACCATATTCAATCTGCATAGTTCTCTTTCTCAGTGCAGATGGCTCTTTCCTTCACATGTCTATTGGAATTGCCTTGAATCATCTCATTGTTGAAAAGAGCCACATCCATCAGAATCGATCATCACACGATCTTGTTGTTGTGCACCATGTTCTCTTGGTTTTACTCATTTCACTCAGCATCAGTTCCTGTAAGTCTCTCCAGGCCTTTCTGACATCATCTTCCTGATCATTTCTTATAGAATCATAATATTCCATAACATTCATAGACCATCACTTGTTCAGTCATTCTCTAAATGATGGGCATCCACTCAGCTTCCAGTTCCTTAACACTACAAAGAGAGCTGCCACAAACCTTTTTGCACATGTGGGTTCTTTTCCCTTTTTTATGATACAGTGGTGTGACTACTGGATCAAAGGGTATGCAGTTTGATAGCCCTTTGGGCATAGTTTCAAATTGGTCTCCAGTACAGTTGGCTCATTTCACAACTCCACTAACAATGTATTAATGCTCTAGTTTTCCCACATCCCCTCCAAAATGTATCATTATCTGTTCCTGTCATCTTAGCCGATCTGAGAGATGTGAGATGGTTGTCTTAATTTGCATTTTTCTAATCACTAGTGATTTAGATCATTTTTTCATGTGACTAGGAATGGCTTTGATTTCTTCATCTGAAAATTGTCTATTATGTTGATGATTTTTATCCGTTTACTTTATAGCCTGAAAATACAATGTTCTTGTTTTAATTCATTTTAAATTGAGTAGGATTGTCTAAGAAAACTATCAAATCATCTGCAAAAGGCAATGCTTATTTTGTTTCTTCTTTGTCTCTACTTATTTCATCACTTTTCTTGTCTTATTGCTCCATCTTACTTCTCTAGTGCTATTTCAAATAGCAATGGGGATAATAGACATCCTTGTTTTTGTCCCAGTGCTTATGGGAAAATTCTATACTTTCTATTCAGGCTCTTGGCTTTAGCTGGATATTATCCATCATATTAATAAAAGACCAATTATTTTTTGAAAACAGTGATGGATGTTGTATCTTGTCAGAAACTTGTTCTGCATCTGTTTATAATGTGATTTTTTTTTCATGATTAGTATGGTCAGTTATATTCTTAGTTTTCCTAATACTGAACCAGCCCTGAATTCCTGATATAAAATTAACTTGGTTTATTATTTGTCATATGTTGCTGTAATTTGGTTTTTGAAATTTTATTTTTTTTAAACTGATATTCATCAGTCTCATTTCTCCAGTTTGATTTTCCTTGATTTAGGTGTCAAGACGATTTGCATCACAGATGGAATTTTGTAGGGTCCCCTTTTATAAATCAGCTTTTGTATGCTTGGAATGAATTGTTCTGTTTAATAGTTTACTTGGGAATCCATCAGATGTTAAGGTTTTTTCCTTTAAGAGGTCACTTATGGCACAAATTCTTTTTCTGAGATTGAATTAAGTATTCTGGTTCTTGTTTTGTTAATCTGGGCATTTTGTAAATTTATAAGTATTTTTAAAAATTTTATTTTATAATAACTTTTTATTGACAGAACCCATGCCAGCATAATTAAATTTATAAGTATTAATTCATTTCATTTAGTTTTTCAGTTATATTGGCACATAATTGGAAATGGATGGACTTAGACAATAGTTTTTAATGATTTCTTTCATTTAATCCTCATTGGTTGTGAATTTTTTTCATTTTTGATATTTTTGCTTTTAAAAAATGAAATTAGCTAATGGTTTGTCTATTCTTGTATATAATGTCTTTTTAAAAACAGCTCCCAGCTCCCACATTTATTTGTTAATAGCTTTTTTTTTGCTTTCAGTTTCATTAATAGTTTCTTTTATTCTCAAGATTTATGTTTTATGTTTAATGGATTGATTAATTGATCATTAATTGGTTAGTTCCTGGTGGAAGGCTCCTGTTCCTGGAGCTTCAGCCCATTTGGAAAGCCAGCTGCTCCTTCCACATGGAGGAAAGGGTGGGAGGAGATGAGCAGGCAACAAGGTCTGGTTGAGTGATGACTTTGGCCGGAGGGAGCTTTGAGGAGAGGGTGCTGCCGGGGGTGGTGGGAGAGGCAGGGAGGAGCCCCAAACTTACCTAACGTGGCATTGCCTCCGTGTGGAGCATAGTGCCCTGTACACAGTAGGTGTTTAATAAATGTCTGTGGAATTGGAATTCTCCTTGGCTGCTTCGCCATTGTTCCACAGAACCAAGTCTAGCCCCAAAGTTAGCAGCTTTCATTCAGTCTTCTTGAATCCCACGATTTAGTTCATCATCTTAGGACCGGAGGAGCCCAGAATAAGGAGTTGTGAGAAACCTTGGGGTTCAGATAAGAGGTAAGTGACTGGTAAGACCTCTGGGAGCAGATGCAGCCACGGCCTCTGACAAGCCCACCAGTCTTTCCACTGGGCCACTTTTCCTCCTTCTCCCTGCTCTACTTAAATAGAATCTTGGTCCTAAGACGCGTTCTCAGACAGACGGTGGGCGGGAGGGACACTGCTGCCGTCGGAGGCAAGGTGGCAGGACATTGGGGGGGGGGTACAGAAGGCCCCACCTCCCTCCCTAAGGGACAGTGAATTTAGTTTTTCAGTTATATTGGCACATAATTGGAAATGGATGGACTTAGACAATAGTTTTTAATAATTTCTTTCATTTAATCCTCATTGGTTGTGAATTTTTTTCATTTTTGATATTTTTGCTCCTTGGGTGTCGGGAGGCTCCATGCAGTCGGGCCCGGCTCCCGAGGCTTCTCAGGGTTCCCGTGGATCTTCCTCCAGCTGGGGATTTTCCACGAGCGCCTTCCTCCTGCTCCCTGCGGGAGCCCTTCTGGCCCTGGGCAGCAGCACGGCCGGGAGCTCTCCGGTGACCCGGTCTTTCTGGGCCCCCGGGTCAGAGAGCTCTGCCGGACTCCCTTTTCTCCGGCCTCACAAGCCCCACGTTTGTGGAGTCCTCTGCCCCTCGTGGGTGGGGGCTCCTCCGCTCTGGCCAGTGCCCAGGGACATCCGCGCTCACTTCTCTGCTGACTTCCAGCCTGCCTGGGCTTTTCGGCCTCCCTCCGATGCCCCAGCGGTCAGTCCCCCTGCCCGGGCCGGAGCCGGGGAAGATGCCCGCTGCCTGGAGCTCTCCCTGCTCCGTCCCCATTCCCAGCTTTCCAGTCCCCTTGAGGTGGTGGTCTCCAAGCTTCTCGAGGGCCGAGGAGTCGTATCCCAGCACTCGGGAGCCCCCGACGGAGCGAGCACTTAATAAAGGTTCTCTGGGTCGGTCTCTCCCCCGTCCCCCCGATACCCTCCAGTCCCCAACTCGTGGAGCTCGAACCCCTCGGCTCTGCCGTTATTCCTGGTGGAATGTTCCAGCCGCTCCCGACCCTGTCACTTTGCTGAAAAGAGGATGAGAATGCCCCCGGGGAAGCCAGGATTTATGGGGAAGCGTGTTCGGGACACGGGGAGCCCGGCCTGGGCAAAGGCGCGGAAGTGGGAGATTGAGGAGCACCAGAGGAGCCGCTTTGTCTGGAGCGAGCCCGGACTAAGGGACCCGCGGCCTGAGGACACTGAAGACTTTCCCCGGCCTTCGGAGGGGCCTGGCTCGTTACATCCGGGATGAGTTTTGCCGTCCTGAGTCACGGGGCTGCCCTGGGAGCACCCTCCCATGCTCACTGGAAGAGAGGCCGTGAACTTTGCCCTGCTGGAAACCATTCAGACCGAGGGAAAATTCAGGGGAAAGAGTGAGGACTAAAAGGGTTTTCTTCATCCCAAACGGGGGGTGTCGGTGTTCCCGGCTCCTCGAGGCCTCCCCAGCTCGTGTTGTGCGGCAGAAAGCCCCGCTCGGCCCCTCGGTCCCGCTCCCGGGGCCCCCTCGGGCCTGGCTTCTGCAGGCTTGCTGAGGGCGAGAGGGGGCGTTTGGCAGGCCAGGAGCCCTGTCCCAATTCCCATGGATGTTGCGCGTTCCTTGGAATGGAAAATGTGCTATTTTTGGTGGCGAGGATATTTCTGAGGGGAACAAAATCCCATGAAACAAAGCACAGCGGTGGAGCCGGTGTCTGCTTCTGGGACGGTTCAGGACAACTCGGGGGGTGGGGAGGGGTCTCCAGAGGGAGATGAGGGAAAGCATTGGACTCTTCTCCTGGGTTCCCGCTGCGGCTGGAAGGGAGGCCCCGAGCTCGGGAGCTGCCCCACAGAAAAGGCCTTTTCCGCCATCAGAGAAGAGACTGACTGGCCCCCCTCGCAGATGCCCGAGAAGGAAACCTACTGTAGGTGTCGGGGAGAGACAACAAGCACGTGTGTGGCCCAGGAACCCACCACAGGGATCCTTGCCAAGAACCGGACGGACTTCTGACTCCCAGGGGAGCATGTGGCTCTTCCTGCTGCCCCCGCCCTCGTGATCTGCGCCTCCCTGACGGGGGGAAGGAGGGGGGAAGCTGCTCAGATCAAAGGTCGCCGAGAAGCCCTAGTCCCCATCACTGGGTTCCCTCATTAGCAATCAGCCAGCAGGCCTCGATTGGCTGTTAGAAAAGGGATTCCCTAAGAATATAGAGCAATACTAGTTGATACAAACCCCGTTCCTGTCATAGCTTCCCAATAATATTCCCAAAGTCCAGTGAGAGTCCAGTGGAAAGACAATAAGTAGCATAACTTCTGGCTTTTCCCTTTGTGGGGCCTATAAAACTTGTTGGGGTGTACAAAGTTCCTCCTCTGCTCATGGGGCCAATTTGCTGCTAAACCAGGCCACTGTCTCCCCTTAGCCCAGGCTCCCTCTGCACTCTGAGCCACAATGCCCCCAGACGGTGGATGACTGCCACAATTTGGTTCTAACCATTAGGGGAACGTCCAATGGGATTCCAGTCTCTCGGGTACTTCCATTTCAGGATTTTGGCTCACTTAATATTAGGGAAAAAACCTAAAAACAAACCAACCAACCCAGAAGTGACCACTTGCTTCCACTCGCCCCGGGTGGGCCAGAGACATCCCTTCCCCACCTGGCTAAAGGACCGGCCCAACTTGTCTGTCCTCCTCCTTCGGGCCACTGAGGAGAGAGAGGGAAGGAGGAGAGAGCTCTCTCCTCTGGATCCACACTTAGTTCCAGCTCAGCGACTTCAGTTATCGCTCCTTCCAGGCCTGGGACCAATTAGCAGGCGCTTTCTCCCCACCGAGTACTAACCCCGAGTCATTAGGCTAGAGACTTGCTCCCGTTCCCTTCCCCACCTGCAAGGTTCTACGTGGTCACTCGGAAGGCTTAAAGCCCCGGTGCTCCCAGACCTCCTACGCCTCCCAGACCTCAGAGAGACCGCCCCCCTTCCCAGTGCCTGGCCAGCTTCAGAGTGCAAATGGCAACTGCCCTCTGGTCAGCACGTGGGATGATGGAGACTCGGTCCAAAGCCATTTTGTCTGCTTCTGGGACGGTTCAGGACAACTCGGGGGGTGGGGAGGGGTCTCCAGAGGGAGACTCTTCTCCTGGGTTCCCGCTGCGGCTGGAAGGGAGGCCCCGAGCTCGGGAGCTGCCCCACAGAAAATGCCTTTTCCGCCATCAGAGAAGAGACTGACTGGCCCCCAAAGCCATTGGGCTGAGAGGAATAAGGGGAAGTTGAGTAAGGACTGTGCGGCTGTTTGGATTTAAAAGCGAGAATAACTTCCTAGATGCCCGGCCCCCTCTGCCATCTGTGAAGTTACTATATAGATACATGGCGGACGGGCCACTCAGCACCGATCCCGTGATCCTTCATCAAGGCAGAAGGAAGCTTCAGAGCCTGGGTCTGGACCCTTCCTGCCTTTCCAGCCCCTCACTCTCTCCTCTCCTCAAGGGCTACTTTTTACTCTCTGAAATTGTCCCCCCACCCCACCCCGTCTTGTAGATAGCTTGTGCTTGTTGTCTCCTCCACCAGAATGTGACCTTCGAGGGTAAGGACTGGGTTCTTGTCATTCTTTGTGTCCCCAGAACATGGCAAAGTGCCCAGCACACAGTAAGTGCCTAATAAAGGAGTGTGCAGAGCGCCTGGCACACAGTAAGTGCCTAATAAGGGAGTGTTGGCACTGGGCAGATTTCATTTGGAGGACCCATGGTTTAGGAAAAGCAAGTGCTGTCCCAGGAGAGCCCCGCAAGGGGAGGGGTTTGGAGAGTGTGTTCTCCAGGGACGTTAAGAACTTCCACTCGGCCCCTCGGGTAAGACTAGAAAGTCCCCTTCACTGGAGGTCTCCAAGCAGGGGCTGGCGGAGCATCCAGGGCTCATCAGAGAATGAATTCTTGGTCAGCTACAGAAGGCCCACGATGGCCTCCACTTCTACGCCCGATGGTGGCCGGGCCTCTCGTTCCTGTTTGACGGAAGTAGTGGGATGGGGATGCCAGAACTGCGGCATCTTGGGAAGGGGGATGGCCCTCACAGATCCAGCAAGAATCTTTTCTGTAAGATCTCTGGCCTCTGCTGACGGGCCTCTGCTGACGGGCCTCCATTGATGGGCCTCTGTTGGAGGACAGCTTTGCTGGTTGGGAACCCGTCCTCTCAGCCCAAAACCTCCCCTCCTTACCTTTGTCTGCTGCTCTTGTTTCTGCCCTTTGGGTCCAAGCAGGAGGAGCCCAGTCAGTGCCAGCTCATGGCAGAGCATCTTTTCTGAAAAACCGATATATGCTCCCCCTCAAAACCATGGAAGGGGCACAGGGCACGGGGACATGGCACATGGATGGGGCACAGAACACGGGGACATGGCACATGGATGGGGCGCAGGGCACGGGGCACCAGCTGAGGGTCAGGAGGAGCCGGTCTCCCGTCCCCTGCCTCTGCACCATGGCTCGGGCTGCGTGGCCTCTGAGGTCCCCCAAACTTAATCCGTGCTCCTGGTCAGGCAGGGCCCAGCGGGAGGCTGCTGTGGTTGAGATCTCTATCTTTGGGAGGGAGGCCACGGTCCCGCCTTCCTGCCTCCCGCGAGTCCCTGGAGGCCTTGAGGGGGGGCAGGGGCCATCTCTCAGGCGAGCTTGCAGCTTTTCCCTCCAGCATTAGGTCAGCTTCTCTAGAACAGGCCTGTTGACGACACGTTCACAGACCACTTTGAAGTCCCGGGAAGCAGGAAGTTCGTTACGGCGGCTTTGATATGGTCCGGCCTGTTTAAACAGCTGCTCGGGGCCTCTAAACAATGAGAGTTGGCGGCTCGGCCGGGATGGCGGCTCCGGAGCTCTGGAAAACCTCAAGGAGGGATCTCTATGGTGGAAAATGGCTCCCAAGGAATGGGGCAGACAGGAGAGATAGGAGCGACCTCTAGGGAGGGACGGGGGTCTGAGTGTCAGGTTTGGGGAGCCCCGGGGATCCCTGGAGCTCCAAATGTTTATATGTCTGTTTTACAAGGGGATAGAGGAGTTTTGTCTTCATAGCTGTCATTCATTCATCTCTCAGAACCCTCCACTGTAACATGAGAAAACAAAATAGACATCAGAGATCACCTGACAATGCAGACACCATTATTCTCCCCTAGTCCCCCACCTCTTTTCTTCTTTTTTGCTGAGGCATTTGGGGTTAAGTGACTGGCCCAGGGTCACACAGCCAGGAAGTGCTAAGAGGTCACATTCGAATTTAGGTCCTCCTGACTTCAAGGCTGGGGCTCTACCCACTGCGCCACCTTGCTGCCCCTCCCCCCCCCTTTCCCAACAGATGCGAGAGACATGTTTCATTATTCACTCTCTGGGACAGTCATTGATTTTTTCTACTAACTAGTCAGAAAATATGAGTGAGGGAATGAAAACTTACTTCCTGAGCACTTCCAATATGCCGGCACGCTCCTTATTGCATTTGATCTTCCCAACGATCCTAGGAGGGAAATGCGACTATTATTCATTCTCATTTAGGAAGGAAGAACCTGAAGCTGACAGAGATCACATGACTTGCCCAGAATCTCACAACTAGTAAGTGTCTGAGGCTGGATCTGAACTTGGGTCTCCCTGCCTCCAAATACTGTTCTATCTGGGCCTTCTCGCTGCCTGGAGGGCTTGGATCCCATTTGATCCTAGAGACAGTGGGGGGGCACTTTAGGTCCTTGGGAAAATGGGGGGAGATGGTACAATGAGACCTGAGCCTCCGGAAATAATTCTGGCAGCCACGTGGAAGCTGGGACGGGGCGGGGCGGGGAGCACCGCTGGGAGCTGGTCCAGCACAGAGGAGGCAAAGGCCTGAATCTGGCAGGCGGGTGATTGAGTGGAGGGAACTGGAGGCATCGTGGAGACTGAAATGAGAAGATCTGGTGCCTGGGGGAAGCTAGAGCCACAAGATGAGGGCAGCCCACAGTGGCCGGGAGGGTGACCACTGAGCAAAGAGCCTGGATTTCCTGGTTGAAGAGCTTCCAGCTTCCTGGGGGAGAGCAGTTCTGAGGGGGGTGTGACTGAGGGGTTAGAAGAGACTCCTGGCCTTTGACTTCCTCTGAACGATTGACAGTTTCCCCATCTGTAACATGAGGCAGGTGGGATGAGACGGCATCTGGGGTCTCTTCCAGTGCCGGGTCCGTGCCCCCAAACTATGCACGGGCTCTGTGCCGCTAAGCCATAAGGGGCTACGTCGCATTCATCCTGAAGCCATAAACAATTGTGTTAAAGCGAGGTCTTCCTGGGGGTGGCCAGTCTTCTTGAAGCTCGATTATTCCTAGTGGGCTCCCACGGCCATAATGCGTCACGGGTCACAAGATGCTCTCCCAGGAGCAGGATTGGGAATCGGGTGGGTGGGTACCATCCCGTCCACTCTAAGATGCAGAGCAAGGAAAGGGACTGGTCCAGAGTCACCCAGCTAGCGAGGGGGCAAAGCTGGGATTCGAACCCTGGGCTTCTAACTCCGAGGCCGGTGTTCTTGCTTTCATGTCTCTGCTGCCTCTTTGTGACTTAAAGTTTCTATAAGGAATTACGGTCAAGTCCAGACCCAGATTTAGAGCAAGTTTAGTGAGAATAAATATAATTATTTTAAAAAATGGTGATAAATATTAAATTAGTAGAATAATAGAATAAATACATAAAATAATTGCTAGATTTTATTTGAGATTTACAAGGCCTTTTATAACTATGTTCTCCCAAGAACCCTGGGAGGCAGGCACGAATTACCCCCATCCTTCGGGGGAGAAAGATTCTGTGGCTTGCCCTGAGTCCTATAGTCAGCAAGACTCAAACTCGGGTCTTCCTGGCTCTTGACACTCGGCCCCTGTGTCACCTCTTGAAGGGACCCGGTCACGGAGCCGTCGATTTAGAGCCAGGAGTCCAACCCTGCCTGTTTACGGATGAGGGACTTGAAGCCTGTGGGAGTTCGGTGTTCTCATTTTTCTCCCCCAACATGATTCAGACGCAAATGTTAAAAATGAACGTACACGTGTTATCGAAAAGAAAGAAAGGAAAATCGCATCGTTTGAGGACCCCCTTGGAAGGACCCCACCTCGGGGACCCCCTGCCTGCCCCAGCCCCCGCGTGGCTCTCCCTCTCCCGAGCTCCAGACGTTGTCTCTGGGCCTCCCGCTGCCGGACATCACTGTTCCTTCTTTCCGCGGGTCTGACTTACGAGCCGGACTAGGCTGGAAGCCCTTGTAAAGTCTTTTGGCTCTTCAGGGACTCTGCGAACATCTGGGAATGGCCCGTGTGGGTGGGAGGGCCCAGAGACAAAGGGGCAGGGAGACCAGGCCTCTTTCAGGTCTGCTGGGATGAGCCAGAAGAGGTGCCCGGGCTGCGTTGTCACCCAGGGGCGTGGGGAGGTGATCAGCGCACCCATGTGTGCGCAAAGGGGCAGCCCCAAAGGCCGGGAGCTTTCAAGTCTCATGAAGAGAGGCTCCGAGGGCTAAAGCGAGGACGACTGGAGAAGCCGAGCACCAGGGCACTGCAGCAGGACCCAGAATGAAGCCCCTCGGTCGCAGCAGAGAAAGGGTCAGTTCATGCTCGGCTCTCAGAGGGCAGGCAGATCATTCTCTGGTTAGGGTCAAGGTCAAGTTCATCATCAGAATTAAGGATGAGGAGAAGACCGTCACTGTGTTCTGGAAACAATAGGGAGCCGGAGAGGTGTCTTGAGGACAGTGATATGGTCGGCCCTGTTTTTGAACCCCTACATTAATCATGTTTCTCCTCCCCGAGTTAAATACTCTGTCTATTTCTATGGCTGTGTTTTTTTTTTTTTAATATTTTATTTTATTTTATTTGATAATAACTTTATATTGACAGAACCCATGCCAAGGTAATTTTTTTTACAACATTATCCCTTGCACTCATTTCTGTTCCGATTTTCCCCTCCCTCCCTCTACCCCCCCCCCAAGATGGCAAGCAGTCCTATATATGTTGGATATGTTGCAGTATATCCTAGATACAATCTATGTGTGCAGAACCGAACAGTTCTCTTGTTGCATAGGGAGAATTGGATTCAGAAGGTAGAAATAACCTGGGAAGAAAAACAAAAAGGCAAGCAGTTTCTATTCATTTCCCATTGTTCCTTTTTTGGGTGTAGCTGCTTCTGTCCATCTTTGATCAATTGAAACTGAATCAGCTCTCTTTATCGAAGAGATCCACTTCCATCAGAATACATCCTCATACAGTATCGTTGTCGAAGTGTATAATGATCTCCTGGTTCTGCTCATTTCACTCAGCATCAGTCCATGTAGGTCTCTCCAAGCCTCTCTGTATTCATCCTGCTGGTCATTTCTTACAGAGCAATAATATTCCATAACATTCATATACCACAATTTACTCAGCCATTCTCCAATTGATGGGCATCCATTCATTTTCCAGTTTCTAGCCACTACAAACAGGGCTGCTACAAACATTTTGGCACATACAGGTCCCTTTCCCTTCTTTAGTATCTCTTTGGGGTATAAGCCCAATAGAAACACTGCTGGATCAAAGGATATGCACATTTTGATAATTTTTTGGGCATAATTCCAGATTGCTCTCCAGAATGGTTGGGTCCATTCACAGTTCCACCAACAATGCATCAATGTCCCCGTTTTCCCGCATCCCCTCCAACATTCCCCATTATCTTTCCCTGTCATTCTAGCCAATCTGACAGGTGTGTAGTGGTATCTCAGAGTTGTCTTAATTTGCATGTCTCTGCTCAATAATGATTTGGAACACTCTTTCATATGAGTGGTAATAGTTTCAATCTCATCCTCTGAAAATTGTCTGTTCATATCCTTTGACCATTTATCAATTGGAGAATGGCTTGATTTCTTATAAATTAGGGTCAGTTCTCTCTATATTTTGGAAATGAGGCCTTTATCAGAACCTTTAACTGTGAAGATGTTTTCCCAGTTTGTTGCTTCCCTTCTAATCTTGTCTGCATTAGTTTTATTTGTACAAAGGCTTTTTAATTTGATGTAATCAAAATTTTCTATTTTGTGATCAGTAATGGTCTCTAGTTCGTCTTTGGTCACAAATTTCTTTCTCCTCCACAAGTCTGAGAGATAAAGTATTCTATGTTCCTCTAATTTATTTATAATCTCGTTCTTTATGTATGGCTGTGCTTCTTTTTCTTCTTCTTCCTCCTTCTCTTCCTTCTCTTTCTCCTCCTCCTCCTTTTCCTCCTTTCTCCTCCTGCTGCTTCTCCTCCCTTCTCCTTTTTTTTCCTTTTCCTTTCTCTCCTCCTTCTCTTCCGCCTCCATCTCTGTCTTCTTCATCTTCATTATCTTTTTCTTCCTCTTCTCTGGCTTTTTAGCCCCAGTGCTGTGCATAGTGTTGGGAACATAGCACCTGCCTCTTTTCGGGGACCCTTAAGGCCCGGGAGGCGGACACGCCCACCGGCACCTCTGTCCTCCCCGTCCCCCTGTCAGGCGCCAGGGCTGGGTTGGGGGAAGACCTTCGGTCCCAGCTTCCGGAGAGCCAGGCCCGGGGCCATCAGGAAGCCTTGGTGGACCCCAGAGTCCAGCTCTGGTCCCTTCCCTGGGGTCATGGCTAACTGCCCGTCCCGGGCTCTCTGCGCCACTGAAATCCCAGCCTTCTGCCCGATGCCCAAGGCCCCGAGGGGAGCCGGCGCGCCCATGGGAGCCCCCACAGGCCCCCTGCGCAGAGCCGGGCCGCCCCTCAGCTCATTGGTCCTGCTCTCAGGCCCAGTGAGCCCAGATCCCGCTTGGGATGTTTCTAACACTTGGTTTGACTTTGCCGAGACTTCCCATTCTTAAAACTGGGGCTTTGGAAGGGGCGGGACACCCTCGTGGGGGGGATTTGTTTTGTTTAACCGCCACCCCCCGGGAGGGGGAGACTCCGTCCTGCGCTCCCAGAGGGCCTTGCTGCCCCTTCGCTTTCCAGCAGGAACTTGCATTTTGCCAAAAGTAAACAAACGGGGCCTGGGGAAGGCTTGTTTATTCTCTGACTGACTTCAGGACATCAGAATGGAGCCTCCGCGGGCCCAAAATGGCCGAGAGCAGGCCGGGCCCGACTTCCGGCAGCCCGAGCTCCGCCCGGCTTGGAGAAAAGGCCCGAGTCCTGCTCTCGGACCGCGAGGACGCCGGGCTTCAGTGTGACGGGCGAGAGTCGTGGGGCACCAGAAGGAAGCTGGAGGGGCCGGGCCAGGCCCTTTCACTGTTTGCAAATACAGGGAAGTGACAGAAACCTGTGCGATGGTGGGAGGATGCTCCCTACCTCTGGCCTCGGGCCCGAGTTCAAGTTCTGCTGCCATCTCACTTTTTATGCCTCAGTTTCCTCCGGGGTTAAAAGAGGAGGGTTGGGGCAGGTGGGCTCTGGGGGGCCTGGTCTGGCCCTGAATTCTGGAAGCTGCAGATGAATTCTTACTTGTCCACTAAATCCTATTCAAAGGCCCCAGCTGCCGATCATTTAATTAAAACACCTACTATATGTGGGGCCTGGAGCCCAAAGAGAGACAGTCCCTGCCCTCAAGGAGTTTGCCTTCTAAGAATCAATAAAGAAACACTGTTGAAGCACCCACTGTGTGTCGCACTGTGGGAAGCAGCCCTGCCCTAGAAGCTCACTCACTACAGCAGTTCCATCTCATGAGGCCTTGGGTCAGCGGTGCCCTCTGTGCCCTCCTGCCCTCAGATCTCTGTGCCCTCTGTGCCCTCCTGCCCTCAGATCTCTGTGCCCTCTGTGCCCTCCTGCCCTCGGATCTCTGTGCCCTCTGTGCCCTCCTGCCCCGTGCCCTCGGATCTTCCCTCCCTGGTTCTAACAGATGCTCAGTAAATGCTTGGGGACTCCCGGGGTGGAGAGGCACCCAGAATGCTTCACTGTTCCCTGGCCTATTCCTGTGACTTCTTCGGTGCTGAGAACTCCCGGTGTGGGAGCTCCCTTTGGCAGCTGCTCCTGGCTGGCAGTTTCTTGGGCACTGGCACGGGAGGAGAAAGCGCCCTCAGGAAGTTTGCCTTTGATTGGGCGCCCAGATAAATGCCAGCCGGGGGAGGCAGGAAGAGCTCACACGGGGATATTTGGGGAGGGGGGCGTGACTGCCGAGCCGGCTGGCTGGAGACATGGAGGAGGCCCCGAGCATCTCCTGCGTGCTGGGCCCTGGATGCCAGCACATCGCTGCCCCTGCCCAGGCGGGGGAGGGCCGGGCCGGGCGGTGGCAGCTGGGATGCCCGCGTGGCTTGTGGCCAGAGCCGGGGCCCCGGGAGTCCCAGGCGCGTCATCGCCAAGGCTCCGTCTGTCTTCTTTTCTCCAAATTTTCACAAGGGGCTCCCCTCCCCCTGCCACTTCCTGCCCTTTCCTGGGCCTGGAAACGGAAGGGCCGCGACACTGAGACAGACCGCTCCGGCCTGCGGCGGCCCAGACCAGGAAGGGGACATTCGCACCAGAAGGAAAGGCCCGCTCTGCTGAGCGCGGCGGGGGCAGGGCCCGAGCGCCAGCGGGAAGGGCGCCAGCGAGCACTTTCCTTCCCCTTGGGTCCCTTACCCCCTGTGTCCCTTCCCCTTGTGTCCCTTCCCCCTGTGTCCCTTCCCCTTGGGTCCCTTCCCCTTGGGTCCCTTACCCCCTGTGTCCCTTCCCCCTGTGTCCCTTACCCCCTATGTCCCTTATCCCTTGTGTCCCTTCCCCTTGGGTCCCTTCCCCTTGGGTCCCTTCCCCTTGGGTCCCTTCCCCTTGGGTCCCTTACCCCCTGGGTCCCTTCCCCTTGGGTCCCTTCCCCTTGTGTCCCTTCCCCTTGGGTCCCTTCCCCTTGGGTCCCTTACCCCCTGTGTCCCTTCCCCCTGTGTCCCTTACCCCCTGTGTCCCTTCCCCTTGGGTCCCTTCCCCTTGGGTCCCTTCCCCTTGGGTCCCTTACCCCTGTGTCCCTTCCCCTTGTGTCCCTTCCCCCTGTGTCCCTTCCCCTTGTGTCCCTTACCCCCTGTGTCCCTTCCCCTTGGATCCCTTCCCCTTGTGTCCCTTATCCCTTGTGTCCCTTCCCCTTGGGTCCCTTACCCTTGGGTCCCTTCCCCTTGGGTCCCTTCCCCTTGGGTCCCTTCCCCTTGGGTCCCTTCCCCTTGGGTCCCTTACCCCCTGTGTCCCTTACCCCCTGTGTCCCTTCCCCTTGTGTCCCTTCCCCTTGGGTCCCTTATCTCTTTGGTCCCTTGCTCTTGTCATGAGCACATGGGTGAAGGGTGGAGAGAGCCCGAGGTCAGACCCTCACTCACACACGGAGAAACGGGGGCTCGCAGACCCCAGACCACGCGGTCACTAGAGGGCAATTGCCGGACATGGGGGAAGGCCATGTTCTCTGGGGTCAGAGGGCCCGGGGGCCAGTCTTGGCTCTGCCCTTTCTGCTGGTGACCGGAGCCTTATGGGAAACAAGAGCTCTTGGAGGTGGAGGATTGGGCTGGCTCCACGCCCTCGAGGATCTCTCGCTGAAAGCTTGGGATGCGGAGCTGGAAGGAACCCAAGGCCCTCGCTTTGGCCCTAGACCGCACCTTCATAAAGACCTGAATCCCGGTTCCTGTGTCTCTGTTGCCCCGTGGGTCACTGCTTCCCCGTCCAGAATCCGCAGGCAGGTAGCATCGCGGGGGCGGGCCTGTGGCGCCAGTTGGGGTCATGTTCTGGGGGTTATTGAAAGCGCCGGCCACTTTCCGAATAAAGCCCGAGCGTCTCCCCCCTCAGCGTCCGCTCTGAGCTCCCCTCCGTCCCGATTCAGTGGGCGGCCCCCCGGCCAGCCGCCCTCTGCACAGAGAGGGATTTTTCCTTCTTTTGGCTGTTCTGGCGGATTGTTAGCCGGTCTCTTGTGACCGACCCCGGATCTCATGAGGGATCCACTATGTTGTAGCGTCATAAACCAGCGTCACCCCGTCCACAGACAAGAACATCTACGGCTCTGAGGGAGATCCCTCTTCCTAGAGAAGCGGGGATGAATTCTGGGGCTGGGAGAAGGCAAAGGGCATCTCACTCTTTAAAGAAGAGAAGAGTCTGTATTAGTGACGAGGTCATGTTAGGAGGTCTCCATTGGAGTGTCTCAGAGAGCTGTAAAAACTTCTGTGTTATTGCGCACGCACACACACACGCACACACATACACACACATGCACATACACACATACACATACATGCACATACACATGCACACACACAGGTGACATGCCAGGGAAGAGCAGTGAATGGGTTAGCATGTAGTCGGGATCCAAAAAGATCCCAGCAGACAATCACTCTGGGCTAAGCTTGGAAAGCCTGCAGGATAAGGAAGAAAAATAGAAAGCTCTTAAATCTCCCAAGTATATGATGAGAAAAGATGACTAGACAACAATTTGAATAAAAAGGATCAGAGGGTTTTAGTGGACTCCAAGCTCAAGAAGATAACAGTGAGGTAGGAAAGCCCCAACCCGATGCTGTTTTTGACGGGAGGGGGGGCAGGTGAGGGTCCCGGTGTGTCTTCTGGCTGGCCTGGTGACATCACCTCTGGAGGCCGGATTCAGTTTTAGGGACCATCTTCTCAGAAGGGCATTAGTTGCCTGGGGAACATCCTGTAAGGGCTGCCAGGACCGTGAAGGCCCAGGGCAGGGCTCCTCCAAAGGGATTGGGGGTGTTTAGCCTAAGGAGAAAGAGAATTATAACAGCTGAAATTTATCTAATACTTAATATTTTTATTTTCCCCAGTTACATGGAAAACTTTTTATATTTGTTTTTAAAACTTTGAGTTCCAGATTCTCTCCCTCAATCCCCCCTCCCCCACTGAGAAGGCCCGTGTGAAATTACACCAAACATTTACATAAAAGTCATGTTGCAAAAAAAAAAAAAAAAAATTAAGCGGATCTCCCTCCCCTTCTCCCCCCCCCCCCCCAAAAAAAAATAATCTTCAAGAAAGATTTAAAAAAAAAAAAAGAAAGCGCGCTTCAATCTGTATCCAGCCACAACCAGTTCTTCCTCTGGGGCTGGACAGTTTCTTCATTGACATTTATCTAAGCTCTAAGACTTGCAAAATGCTTTGCTTGTGTTGCCTCATTTGATCCTCACAACTCCGTGAAGTGAACGTCATTATCAATCCCATTTTGCAGATGGGGGAACTGAGGCGAAAAGGTTGTCCCTCGTCCCAGATCTCGCGGCAGGAATCAAACTCGGAGCCCGCGCGGCCGGCAGGCGCTGTCCATTTCTCCGAGCGGACCCGGAGAGGGGAGGGGGCGGGGCAAAATAGCCGCCTTTGCGTTTTTGAAGGGCTTTTGGTGCTCTCCCCCCATCCCCCCCGTCCCCCTCATGTCCTCCTCCCCTCCCCCCCGGTCTCCGGCGGGGCATCCGGGAGGCAGCGAGGCCCATGGAAGGAGAGCCCTCCCTCCCCGGGGCTGAGCGGCGACCGCCAGAGCCCCGTTCTGGAGCCGCCGCAGACCGCGCGCTGAAAGTCTCGGAGCTCGCCCTTGCCCCCGCAGCGCTCGGCCCCGGGTCTCTTCCCCTCCCCCAGGTTCCTCGGCACAGGTTTAAGTGGGGCCGGGTCTCCCTTGCGGCCGGGGGCTTCGTCGCAGATCGGGGGGCGGGGGGAGGGGCGGCAGAAGCCCGAGCCAGCGCGCGCCGCGCCATTTTGGGGCTGCCAGGGACGCCTTCCTGAGAGCAGGCGGTGGAGGAGCGCCCGGGAAAGACCGGCGGCCGCGCCCCGCGGGCCGGGGCTCCCGGGGCTCCCAGGCCGGGGCTCCCGAGCCTCCGGGCCCCGCCGCCGGCGCCGCGCCGCCGCCTCCTCCGCGCGTCCGCGGCAGCTCCGCAGTGACCCCCCCGGAAGGAGCCGGAAGCCCAGGCAGGAGCAGAGGCTTTGCTCGCGAGCGGCCGCTTCCCTTCCCGAGGCAGCCTGGTGCAGTGGAGCCAAACCTGGGTCTGGACTCAGAGGGCCTGGGTTCTAATCCTGGCCCTCCCTGCTGTGGGCTGGCTGCGCGCCAATTCCCCGGCGCGCCGCGTTAGAGCCAGAAGCCCCCCGCGCCCCCTCCTTCGTGGACAGAAGAGGAACCCGAGGCCGAGAGGAGCTCCGCCAGGGGCCCCGCCCGTGAATGGCCGAGCCGGGATTGGAACGCGGGCCCCCCTGACTCCGAGCCTAGCACTCCATCCACTACGCCATGCTTCCTCTTGCTTGCCCGGGGCAGCACACATTTATTAAGCGCCTTCTGGGGGGGAAAAAGCGCATTTTGCATTTCTGGCCCCCGGCTTCCTCCCGGGCCGGCCCCGGAGGATTTCTGAAGAGGCTGCGGCCCCGGCCGGAGTCGGGAAGGGGGAGGTTCGAATCCCGCCCCCGCCGGGCAAGAGCCGTCACTTCTCAGCCTCAGTTGCTGACCCGTAAAATGGGCTCGTACCTGCGGCATTTATCTCAGGGATGGATCACCAAGCACTTGGCGGGACGGTTGTGTTTGGGGAAAGGAAGAGAAGGCAAAGCCCGAGTCCCCCCGCCGCTGCCCCTCCAGTGGAGACTGGTGCACAGGGCTCTCCACCGGGGCAGACTGCGCTTCTGAACCCAGAGATCCGCTGGAGGGACCGGGAAGGCTTCTTGTGGGAGGTGGTGTTTGGCTGAGCCTGAAGGAGCCCAGAAGCCCCCGGGGCAGCTACAGAAACGCCCCCAGGCCAGTCCTAGGATCCCGCAGGCCCAGCTCAGCCCTTTGGTTCCCCTCCCCCTCCCCATGCCCTGGGTCTCAGGGCAACGATGGGATGGACAGGTTTATTTTTGCACTTTCCCAAAAGATCAAGGATGTCATTAGTGTCAAAACCCCTCCTAGAGCAAAGATCGCTGCCTTCCAAAAGCTCTCATCCTTTTTTTTTTTTAAATAATAGCTTCATATTTTCAAAATGCACGCAAAGCAGGCCAAGATAGTTTGCCACGTTCACCCTTGTCAAACCTTGTGTTCCGAGTCTTTCTCCCTCCCTTCTCCCCGCCCCTCCCCCTAGACACGGAGGGATCCAACAAGGGTTAAACACATGCAATTCTATACTTATTTCTGCAATAATCAATCATGCGCCCAAGAAAAATCCCATCAAAAAGGGAAAAAAATGAGAAAGAAAGAGGAAAAAACAACAACCAATCACAAGAAGAGAGAGAACGCTGTGTTGTGGTTCGCCCTCAGACCCACAGCCTCTCTCTGGGTGTAGATGGCTTTTGTCATCACAAGATCCCTGGAGCAGGCCTGAATCATCTCACTGTTGAAGAGGGCCCCGTCCATCAGAACGGATCCTCTTATCATCTTGTTGCCGTGTATAATGACCTCCTGGTTCTGCTCCCTTCCCTCAGCATCAGTTCCTGTCAGTCTCTCCAGGCCTCTCTGAAACCAACCTGTTCGTTCTTTCTTATAAAACAATATTCCATCACACAACTCATTCGGCCGTTCCCCAGCTCATGGCCATTCACCCAGTTTCCAGTTTCTGGCCACTCCAAACAGAGCCGCCACAAACATTTTGCACACGTGCGTCCCTTTCTGTCCTTTAAGATCTCTTTGGGGTATAAGCCCAGTAGTAACACCGCTGGATCAAAAGGTACTCACAGTTCAATATCCTTTAGGCATAGTTCCAAATCGCTCACCAGAATGGCTGGATCAGTTCACAACTCCACCAACAATGCATCAGAGTCCCAGTTTTCCCACATCCCCTCCAACATTCCGCATTGTCTTTCCCTGTCATCCTAGCCAGGTGTGTAGTGATATCTCAGAGTTCTCTTAATTTGCATTTCTCTGATCAATAGTGATTGAGAGCACCTTTCCATATGATTAGAAATGGTTTTGATTTCTTCATCTGAAAGTTGTCTGTTCATATCCTTTGACCATTTATCAACTGGAGAATGGCACACTTTTTCATCCCTTCTCCCAATTCCTTCCCGGGACCCCTTCCTCAGGTGACGGAGGAGTTTCTCAGGCCGGAGTTCCGGCTGGCTGGCACCTTATCCTTGGGGTTTTGTTTTCTGGCCCCTTTCTTCATTTCTCCCTCTTGGAACTCCTAGCTTCTTTCAAGGCCCAGCTCAGGTGCCACCTCTTTTTTAAAATTTATTTTTATTTTTTAATTATAGCTTTTTATTTACAAGTTCTATGCACGGGTAATTTTACAGCACTGACAATTGCCAAACCTTTTGTTCCAATTTTTCCCCTCCTTCCTCCCACCCCTCCCCTAGATGGCAGGTTGACCAATACATGTTAAATATGTTAAAGTATAAATTAAATACAATATAAGTCTACATGTCCAAACCGTTATTTTGCTGCACAAAAAGAATCGGACTCTGAAATAGTGTACAATTAGCCTGTGAAGGAAATCAAAAGTGCAGTCGAACAAAAATAGAGGGACTGGGAATTCTAATGGTTCCTAGTCATCTCCCAGAGTTCTTTTCTTCCCTGGGTGTAGCTGGTTCAGTTCATTATTGCTCTATTGGAACTGATTTGGTTCATCTCATTGTTGAGAAGAGCCACGTCCATCAGAATTGATCATTGTATAGTCTTGTCATTGCCGTGTATAATGATCTCCTGGTCCTGCTCACTTCCCTCAGCATTAGTTCCTGTCAGTCTCTCCAGGCCTTTCTGAAATCATCCTGCTGGTCATTTCTTACAGAGCAATAATATTCCATAATAGTCATATACCACAATTTATTCAGCCAGTCTCCAATTGCAGGTGCCACCTCTTACAAGCGGCCCTCCCTGCTCCTCTCTTCCCCGGGCCTGGGAGTGCCCTATGCAGCCCCCGTCCCCGAATAATTTGTAGCTGGTTATCTGGGCACATCTGGTCCCCTCTCCCTCCACCTGAGAACTTAATCCCTAGGAGACCAGGGATGATTCCCTTTTTGAATTGGTTCTTATCTTCAGGACTCACAAGTGGTGCTTAATAAAGACCTTGAGGGCAGGGATGAGTTCCTTATTCTCTCTGCCTGGTCCAGCACCTTGCCTGGAACTCGAGAGGTTCGTGATAGAGCCTCACAGGGGGCTGCCACGCTTTCATTTTTCAAGGAATGGGGCTCTCCAGCCCCCACACAGGGGGCTTACAAAAGGCTGAGTCCCATCCCACTTCTGAGCTCAGGCCCCTCAGCATGGGAGTGTCCAAGCCACTGGTGGCAACCGCTGCCTTAACCTCCCACAGGAACCATCATCTGCCGGGGCCCAGTTTCCAGATAAACTGGGGCCCGAGTCCCCCAAGGCTGCTGGCCTCCTTGGGCCCGCGGCTCCCAGGGAGCTGCCTTCGGGGACGTCAGGGCCTCCCCCTTCACCCTGGCAATGCCCGCCTCTGGGGAGGGGAATTAGAAACGTTCACGAGGCTTAGATCTAACCAGCACGGTGTGCACGGTGAGCCCAGGGAAAGCCAGAAAGGGAGACGGTCCAGATCTGGACAATCCTGCTGCACCCCCTTCCCATCCAGGGCCGCCCAGAGCAATCTCCCATCTTCCCCGGGCTAGTCCCGCAGCCAAGCGGGAGATTGGGGAGGGGGCCCAGCAGATGCGGCTCCTTCAGGGAGTCGGGCCAAGCTCAGCATCTGTTCGTGTCTCCACGGCCGCCTCTGATGTTGGAGACATGAGAGGATGAAAAGTGGAGGGAGAATTTCCATCTCCAGGATCTTCAGGTACCGAGCGACCCCCGTGTCCCCAGAACCGTGAGCCGGAGCAGCCAGACGCCCCAAGAAATGATCCTGCTCTTTTCCCTTCTATGGAGGTGGGGTGGGGGGAGGGGCGGCACGGAGGTGGGGACCAGCCGGGGAGGGGGAGGGTGGAGAGGAGGACAGCAGCGGAGACAAGAACATTCCCTCAATGGAACAAAAAAGCAGCTCCTCCACCACAATTCTGCCGCCATGTTCCTTTCACTCCCATCGGCTCCTTCCTTCTAGGGGGCTCCTGAGTTCTGGAAGGCCCCCCAACCCAGCTGGAAACTCTTCAAGAACAGGATTGGGTCAAGCTGAGTCAAGTTTCAATTCTAGGTCCCTTAGATCCAAGTCCAGATTAACCCAACAAACTTTTCCCAAGTGTGTACCATAAAACTAGTGGTTAAAGAGCTGATTCTGGATCCAGAAGCCCTGGGAACACAGGAGCCCCCCAGAGCAGGAAGTGCTCTCCAAAGCCACTAGTTCAGCCTCCTCATTCTACAGACAAGGCAGTCATGTGGCCTGCCCAAAGTCTCCCTGTAACCGGTGACAGATCTAGAGTTCAAATCCCTGAACAGGCACAGGCAGCTGGTTCCCTGGAGTGGCTCCTCGAACCCACGAAGCCGTGGGTCTGACCCGCTCTCAGCCTTCCACAAAAACCAAGCCTGCCCTCCCCGGGCTTGCGCTCTCCTCCTGCCACCAGCTGCCCTCCTTCTCTAGGGACCGTAAAACTCTGCTGTTTCAGCCTCTCTCTGGCAAGAACTCAGGCTCGATCTCATAAACGGAGCCCCCAGCCCCTGCTCTCGTGACGGGACCTCCCACACTGTCCCTGCCAGTTGCCAAATGTGGCTAGTGAGCAGTGGGGAGATCATTTGTGCTTGGGGGGTCCAAACTTTGGCCCAGAGCGAGACTTCTGGATTCTCTCAACAGAGGAGACTGTGGGCCATTCACCACAAGCAGGACAGGGGAATAGAAAGAGTCTACTGGGCAAAGATTTGGCAGCTCAAGACAAGTTGTAAATGAGTCTGTTAAGCAGGGAACTTTCTCAACAACTGAGGGGGAAATACAAGGTCTGGAGAGGGGGAGAAGTCTGGCTCTGACCTGGCATTCTTTCCCACAGGCAGGTCTGACTCACTGGCCTTTTCTTGGTACGGTCCCAATGGGTCAACGTAACCCAAGGAGATTCCCACCTTGCTGGTGGTGGGGAGCAGAAGAGTTAATGGTGTTGGACCCCAAACAAGCAATGGATCTCGACTTTCCCACATTGGTCCAAAATAGGGGGTTGCTCCCACACCCACTAAAAGGCAGCCTTTTTGAAAGGAAAAACAAAAGTCTACCAAAAAACAGACACAGAACTTTTCACAGATGCTTTACCAAGCCACGGAGAGGGTCCTGGGGACCACGGAGAGGGTCCTGGGGACCACGGATGAGGGCATAAAACCTCCCGATCAGATGTAGAAAGGCAGAAATAGGAAACACATCCTTTTTGGATCATGTTGCAATAAAAAATGCTATGTAATGAAGGGCCATGGGAATAGATTAAAAATGAATTGGAAACTAAATAATCTAAGGTGATTGGATAACAAATAATAGAAATGATCAATGTTTTCATCAAAGAGAATAACAAAATGAGGCAACATCCCAAAATGTAAGGGATACAGCCAAAAGAGGACTTAGGGGAAATTTTCTCTCTCTAAATGCTTATATCAATAAAATAAAGAGCAAAACAGTGAATTGGACCTACAAATAAATAGATAGAAGAGGAACAAATTAAAAAATCCCCAATTAAATATCACATTAAAAATCCTGAAAATCAAAGGAGAGTTTAATAAAATTGAAGATCAGAAAACTAGGGCTGCAAAGCACTTCACAGATATTTTTATGATCTGAGCCTTACAACAACTCTGTGAGGATTATCTCCATTTTACAATTGAGGAAATAGGTACCCAAGGTAACATAGCCAGTGAGTGACCGGTGAAACGTGAACCTACCTCTCCTGATTCCAAGTCCTTTCCTCCATAAGTTCACTTACTTGGAGAAATTTCTGTTGAGAAGTCAATACATTCTAAAGATTTGTTCTGTGCACATAGCATTCTCACTTTTTTGTTGTTGTTCGTTTACATTTTGTTTTCTTACTCGTTACTTTCTTTTTTTGATCCGATTCCTCTTGTGCAGCAAGAGAATTGTATAAACATGTTTCTAAATATTGGATTTAACATATAGTTTAACATGTTTAACATATATTGGATTGCTTGCCACCTAGAGAAGGGGGTGGAGGGGGAGGAGGAGAAAATCTGAAACACAAGGCTATGCAAGGGTTAATGTTGTCACATTCTCCACACATATCTTTTGAAAATAAAAAGCTTTATTAAAAATAAATAAAAAGATTTGTTTTGTGCTTTGAGATCTGAGTCTATTCAGATTTGTGGACATCCTCCCTAATCTAAAGCTCCAGAGAGTCCTATGTAGGAGGAGATGTTGTAGGAGAGGGAAGAGAGAGAAGCCATTCACCCAGAAATGAATTTTTCTCTCCGGATAGGAGCAATCGGGGAGATTAAGTCACTATTTCTTGTGTTTGTTGTTGGGTTTTTTTTTTTATTTTGGTAAGTGGAAAAAGCTGGATTTGTTCATCATGAACTCAGGTTTGGGAGGAAGGTATTTTCACCACGGTTAATGATGTTACGATGCTTTAAATCCCAACCTTGAAAGCTCAGCCCACTGCAGGTGTCTGGGTACTGGGACTGGCAAGTGACCAGCTCTGGAATGTTTTAAAGACTGGCTTAATTTACTGCCAGGAAATGGGTAGTGTGTGATTTCCCAACTTCTTTTCAAAGTGCTTCTTGTGAGCCTCGGGAAAGAGCACTGGCCCAGGTAGGAAGGGATGCTGATGTGTGCACAGGGTCCCAGGTGCAGCTGCAGCGCGGCCCTGCCCTCCCCACCGCTATTAACATGTAACCCGATTCAGACACCTTCTTTTATGTTGACATTGGGTTTAAGGTTATTTTTAACCGGGGAAAGAGCAGTTCACAGGCATTTTTCTCGTTGGCAGGTACCCAGAATCTCTCGGGGCTCCAGAGCCAAATGTCTTTGGGTTGATAGA
Organism: Antechinus flavipes; assembly: GCF_016432865.1. Taxonomy (NCBI): domain Eukaryota; kingdom Metazoa; phylum Chordata; class Mammalia; order Dasyuromorphia; family Dasyuridae; genus Antechinus; species Antechinus flavipes. The sequence continues at coordinate 674,268,010 of NC_067399.1, forward strand.
GGGAAACCTGAAGCTTTTTTTTTTTTTTTTTTTTTTTTAAGTTTTATTTACTAGCCTTTCTTTACATGTGAGTGAATATTCTAGAGGAAGATGGGCCGGACAATGGCCAAAACCAATTCGTCTTCGTCCGGCATCACTTGCAAAGTTCCTAAATTTTTAGGTCCACAGGATTTAGAGCTAGAAAAGATTTCAGGGATCATTTAGTCCTACCCTTATGGCCACAGGATTGTAGAATTTTAGAAATGGATAAGGTTGTGTCAAATGAGGATCATGTGGAGCAATTGGGCTTAATTTCAAGAGAATCCACACCAGATCCTCCCTCCAAAACTGTTCATTTTTGGTTTTGTATGTCCGGTGTGCAGCACATAGTTGGTATTTGATAAATGCAGGTCCATCGATTAATTCTAGACACCCTGAGCCAGGGGCCTCTCTCAGGCATCATTTGGAGAGCCATGGCCCACCATTTACTTTGGGCACTGAGATACCACCACTGGGGCCATCTTGATCTCCTCTACATTTCTCTTGTGTAGTTTGTTTAACTGCCAGGAGAATATAACTCCTAAGAACCAAATCCTGTCGTTTCTTCCCCTTGAGCATTAGGAAGCCATGAGAAAAGGATGGTCGCCAAAGTAGCCCCGAAGGATGGGGACAGATTAAAAAAATTAACACCAGGAATCATCTCCAAACAGCACTGGAACGAATCATGGAATCCCAGACTCTCAGAGTGTTAAGGAGCCTTCCAGTCCCTCCAGTGTGTCGGTACCTGAGCAAGAATCTTCCCTACTCTGTGACGTGTCCCGCAGCCTTTTGGGAAGCTCGCCACCCGTTTGACTTTCGGAGATCCCTAATTGTTGGGAAGTTTTTCCCGACGTGGGGACTAACTTGGACTCTGTGACTTTTGCACCCCTGCTGATTCCAGAACTCTTCGTAGGGCAGCTTGGTCTTCTCCCCGGCTTCCCCGGAGTCTCATGAGCTGCAGAATTTGCGAGCTGCCGAGATGTTCCTCCAGGCGCCGAGCATGATGGGAACAGAGCATCAGCGTCACGGAGTGGAACAGGTGCTGGGTCCCGAGGCACACGACTTGGGCTTTAAATCCATGCTTTGCCGCCTCATATCCATGGGATCTGTAGCCTTCTCTACATGAGGGAATCGGGTCCAGCTTTAGACCTCAGATCCCTGTGGAGTCCGAGGCCCTGGGTTCAAATCCTACCTGTGTGACCTTGGACGAGTCGCTTTAATTCTTTTTTGCTTCAGCTTCCTCCGCCAGCTGTTCCCCGAGACGCCCTCGGGGTCTTGCCCTCCTTCTGTGGGGGGATCTAACGCCTTCAATCGTGTTTAGAAGTGTTTCAGGGGCGAAGTCCGTGGGAAGGGATTCACGGAGTCTCTGGGGAAGTTGGGGAGAAATGTGGACGGTTAGAGACCGAGTGTTAGTGACTTAGCCAGGTTGGGAGCCAAGGAAGGCTGGGGGTCCCGGAGGAAAGAAGGGCGAGGCCCGGAGCGGGCTTCTTCTAGGAAGCCGCAAGGAAGGAGATTTAGAGGGGACGCATGACACGGAGGCAGCGTGGGGGAAAGGACGCGGTCTCCAGGGGTAAAGGAGGCGCGGAAAGAGGCTCCTCGGCTCTCTCACCCACTTCCCTCTCTGAAGGATTACCGAGGAAAGCCAGTGGGCCCAAGGGAAGGGCGCGCTGGGGACCCGGTCCGAGCCTCAGCATCCTGCTCCCTAACGGGCTGGCGCGATGAGGGCGCTCCTTGTACCCGGGTTTTAGCTCTGCGCGCCGGCTCCGCGTACTGGGGGGGGGACCACGGGGGGCTTATGGGCGGCTATTAGAGCCCCTCCCCCCACCAGAGCCGGTAAAGCTGCGGCGCCCTGGGGACCTGGCTTGTGAAGGCCGGGTTAGAGGGTCCGAGAGGGAGGCCGGGGTTTAAGGAAGACCCCCCATGCTCCTTGCGGGGATGCGGAGCGGGGCGGCCCGCATCCCTCTGGGGAGCTTCTGGTGGGACGGGCTGGGGGTGGGGAGAGGGCACCGACGCAGGGGAAAGCCAGCCGCCGGCGCCACCCCCGCGAGCGCGCCCCTCCCCCCAGCCGCTTCCCCCACGAGCTCTTTGAACTCTTCCAGGTAAGGGCGCTTCCGCGGCGGCTTTCGGCCCTCGCTGCCCGTCGGCCCCGCCCGGGAAATGCAGGCGCCCCGAAGTGCGGCCGGGAGTGACGTCGGGACGCCCTGGTGCGGTCAGGCCGGAGCTTCCCTTCTGAAAGGGCCCGTCTCACAGCTTCCGAGGCGCGGCGCGCGGGGAGCGCGTCCCGGCAAGAGGAAGGAGGGCGCAAGAGCCGTCTGGGGGCCGCGGGCGGCGAGCGAGCCCCCCTCCCCCGCCCCCCGGCTCTGCTCGGTCCCACGCCGCGAAGTTGGTTTTTCTGCCGGAGACCCGGAGGGGGCGGGGGAGGGAGCCCTGGCTCTGCCCGGGGCCCGCCCGCCCCCAGCGCCCTCCGCGGTCACGGGGCGCGCCTCTGACTCCGGCTCGCCCCACCTGTGCCCCCTGGGGCCTCAGTGCGGCAGGAGGAAGCCAGGCCCCTTCCAGCTCACCCTCTGACGCGCGCCGGGCTCCCTGGAGGGGGTGGCGGTCCTGGAGGGGGGAGTCCCGCGGGGGCGGGGCGCGAGGGGGGTCAGCAAGAGCACGTCCGGCCGTGCGACCCCGGGCAACTCGGGTGACCTCTGTTGGCCTCGGTTTCTCCATCTGTAAAGTGGGGATAAGAATAGCACCTTCCCTGCCTCCAGCATCGTGGAGAGGTTAAAATGGGACGGTGTTTGCAGAGCGCGCTGAAACCCGGGCTACCACAGGGACGCGAGGCAGGGCTGCGGCTGGAGACATGGAGCCTGCCCGGCCCATCCCCTCCCTGCCCGGCCCATCCCCTCCCTGCCCGGCCCATCCCCTCCCTGCCCGGTCCATCCCTCCGCTCCCGTGTCCATCCCCTCGCTGCCTGGTCCATCCCCTCGCTGCCCGGATCAGGTGAGGGAGGATAGCGTCCTTGGGAAGTCTGGAAGGCTTCCTGGAGGTGGCAGCTTCCGAGTTGGGCTTCAGGAGACAGGGAGAGTTGGGCCCTAGGAGTTATTCAGCCCTAGGAGGAATCCCAGCAGGAAGAAACGGGAATGACCAGAAGTTAAGAGAAAGGCATCGGAGAACCCAGGCCGGCTGCTCCCCAGGCCAGCTGCCCCAAGGGGCCACTCTCACATGCCGCCATCTTGGTTGCTGGGTCCCGGACCACCCGGGGGAAGCTTTGAGCCGTGACCTGGGGCAGAGGGAAGCACCAGGGGGTTCTAAGGAAAGGGATGGGAATGGGTTAGTGCCGAAGGGGTCTCACGTTTAGGTGCGGAAACCCAGGCGTAGGACAGGGTCGGGGGCCATTTTGGGGAGGCCGTGGGGCCCCCAAGTGAGAGAAGGCTTTTAGCTTCCAGGGAGGGAGGCTGGGGGGCGAGGAGCCTGGCCAGGCAAGGGGCAGTGAGGCTTGTTTCTCTTTTCCGCTCCATCTTGCCGCCTCCCACATCCCCTGAAGTGAAACATGGGCCTGTTCCTCAGGACCCTGCTCGGGCCCAGGAGGGCAGAATGGCGGCCCGGAGGCGGCAGAGAACTGCGAGCGACAAGCTCCGGATTCTAGGGCTGGCCCCCACGGCCTGGCCGTTTGGCGTCGCTTCCCTCTCTTGGAAACCTCTGGGCTCCACGGCTCCAGGGTCTTTCCTGGCTCTAAATCCAGGACCTGGAAGTTGCTCACAATTCTCTCTCTCTCTCTCCTGTCTGTCTGTTTTAATCTGTTTCTCTCCCTTTCTCTCTCCTCTCTTTCTGTCTCTCTCTGCCTCCCTCCCTCCCTCTCTCTCTCTCCTGTCTGTCTGTCTGTCTCTCCCTCCCTCCCTCCCTCCCTCCCTCCCTCTCTCTGTCTCTCTCTCCTGTCTGTGTCTCTCCCTCCCTCCCTCTGTCTCTCTCCTGTCTGTCTGTCTGTCTTTATCTGTCTCTCTCCCTTTCTCTCTCCTCTCTTTCTGTCTGTCTCTGTCTGTCTCTGTCACACACACACACACACACACACACACACACACACACACACACACACACACACGAGATGAGCTTTGGTTTCCCAATCGTTTTTATTCAGTAACTTCGTGCCACGAAACACTTTGAGGAGAATTTCAATGAGAACAAACTATCCCAGAGCAGCCGCTTTTGGAAAATGACCCAGCAGCCTCTTGCCCAGAGCCGCCTCCCAGCCTCTTTTTGGACGGCGCCCAAATCCCCGCTGACTTCCTTTTGGACGTCCTGCCACGGCCTCAGATCTGGCCTGACCCCCTTCTCCAAGGGGGCTCCCTCCCCAGGCTCCTCCACGGGAGCTCTCCCGGCACCGGGGTCTCGGCCCCTGGTCTCCCGGCTCCGCTCCTGGTTGGTCACCGGGGGTGGGCAGACTCCGTGGCCTCCCCCCGAACGAGAGTCCCCTCCGCGGCCTTCCCGGCCTCTTGGTGAAACCTCGGGGGACAGGGAGCAGCCCACTCCCCTCCGTGAGGCCTCAGGAGGCCCTTCCCCACACCTGCCCCCCCAGACCTCGGGCTCTTTGCTTTCTGTTCTCTTCTCTCCTTTGGGGCCCAGAACGGATGTAGCCCCTCCACGTGCGGGCCTGTGCCGAGGACTGCTGCCCCCTCCCAGTCCCGGTCCCCTTCTCCCATGCTGCAGGTCTCTCCCCAGCGTGGAGCTTGAACCGAACAGACTCAGGGAGGGTTGCAGGGGCAGAGGCCGGGAACAACCCCTCCCCCGCCCAGGTCCCCACTTTTCTCGGGGACTTGAAAGAACCATTGGGGTTTGGGGGAGCTTTTTCACACTGTTGGTTGGTATTGACCTTGTGGTCCACTGATGCCTACAGATCTTTCTCAGGCAAGCTGCTGTGGGGCCACCACTTCCTTCATTCGGTGCTTGTGAAATTATTTCCTGACCTCAGACGTGAGACTTGTTTGTCCTTATTACTCATGAGCTTATCAGGGTAGGAGACATGATTGACAGGAAATCTTTCAAAATCCTGACTCCTCTCTCGCTGTCTCCCCCCTCCCCTCCCCTCTGTCTCTCTCTGTGTCTCTCTCTGTCTCTGTCTCTCTCGGTCTCTGTCTCTGTCTCTCCCCTTCCTCTCTCTCACTCTGGTTCTTTCTCTCTCCATCTTTCCCTGTTCTTTTGCTCACTTCTGCTCCCCCTCTCCTCCCTTCCTTCCTCCCTCCCTTCTTTCTTTCTTCCCTCCCTCCCTCCCTCCTTCCCTCTCTTCCTTCCCTCTTTCTAGCTCACTTTACAGAAGGGGAGACTGAGACCTAGAGAGATCAAGTTGTGACCAAGTCTACAAGGCCATGAGCAGTTGGATTGGGACTCAAACCCAGACCCCTGGCTCCAGAATCCATCATTCATCTGGCTGCATGGAGCTGGTTCTGGGTTCCAGGCCCGGTTCCAGCAGAGTGGCCCGTCTGGCAGGTCCCGCTGAGCCGAAGGGGTTTCTGACCCTAACCTGATAAAGTCCCAGCCTCCCTCGGGTCAGAGAAACTGGCTGCCAGCCCTCGGTGGCAAAGGAGACACGGCGAGAGGGAGCTTAGCGGATGGCTGGGAGGCTTCTGAGGGACGCGCTCAGTCCAGGCCCGGAAGATCGTTCCCTCGGAGATGCTCCGAACGGCTCCCCGGGGACTCGGTTCAGCCCGACCACATGCGTGGGACTGCGCTGGGCCGGACACATGCAGCCGGACCCAGAGCTTTCCCCCTGCAGCTCGTGCGTTCTGTTGGGAGTCCTTCCTTTGCCCCGCGGCAAAGTCTCTGCCCTGTCACACAGGTAGTATCAAGATTAGAATGGACCCAGATGATCTGACTCTAGAACCCAAGTTACTTAACCTCAGTTTCATCATCTGTAAAATGGGAGAGGGGGTCGGACTTGAAAGCACCTGAGATCCTTTCCAATGCTTCTGCTCCTCTGGTTCCCAGCACACACAGAGAGAAATTAATAGAGTCATTTCACAGGGAGGGGGCCGGGGGGAGATCGGGAAAGGTTTCCCGCGGGCAGTAGCATCTGATCCGTGCCGGAAAGGCAGGGAGGGGGCCGAGAGGTGGGCGTGGGATCTCCCGCGCTTCCTCCCTGAGAGGGGCCTGCTCAGCCGGGCCATCGGACGGCCACAGATCCCCCGGTCTGCCTCATTTTCCACGAACTCTCCATGCATGGGTCTGGAAGTTCCCCCTTTGGGTCGTTGCTCCTGGGGGAATTTTCAAGATGCCATGGAGGTTATTTCTAAGAAAAATGTTTCTGCTAAAACATTTTTTTAAACCACGCCAGACTGGAAAGTATTTAAAACAACTCTTGCCGGGTCATTCCCCCCATTCTGGCCTTGGAGAGCAGCCTGGGAGAAGCTGAAGACTGCGTGGCCGGTGGCGTGGCTTTGCTGCTCAGCTCTGGGGGTCCCGCGTGGGCAAGGACGCCGATAAGCTGGCCAGGCAGCCGAAGGCCCCGAGCTCGGCCCGCGTGAGGATATGGGCCAGGGGCCGGGGATTGTGCTCCCGGAGAGAGAAAATCGGGGGGGGGGGGGCATGCCAGAGGGCTTCGGGCAGCGGAAGGACCGACTGGGAGAGTCGGCAACAGTCACTCAACGTTTACTAAGCATAGAACATGTATGTGCAAACATGTCCCATACATCTGAACACAAGTGTGTTGAAAGAACATGTTTTTACAGATACACACACAAGGACAGACGTATATGTATTCACACTTTTGTTTATTTATTATATATTCTATATAAAATATTATAGCACATATTCTATTGTGATTTAGCTGCTCTCTATAACAGGGATGAATGACTTAGAAGACTGGAAGGTAGGAAGGGATCAGGTTATGGGAAATTTTCAATGGCAAATGGAAAGTATATTTGGTCCTGGGGGGCCGAGGGAGCCACTGCAGCTGACTGAGCCGGGGGGATCCTGGTGACGAGCTCAGATGGACCTTTTAGAAAAATGACCTTTGCTGAATGGCTCCGGGAAGGGGAGAGAGAGTCGTTCTGCTCAGGCCCTTTGCAGGAAGCGGCCATGGAGGGGAGCAAGGATGGCCTTCCCATGACTCAGGGCTGTCCCCAGATGGAATGGATTGCCTGGAAGGAAAGAGGGAAAAGAGGGAAATAGGTGCTGGGGGAGGGAAGGGAAGGGGAGAGAGGGGAAGAGGGAAAGAAAAGAGAAGGAAAGGGAGTGGGAGGGAGAGAAAGAGAGAAGGAGGGAGAAAGGAAGAGAGAGAAACACACTGCCCCTTTTTGGGGTATGTTACAAGGGAAATCTTACTCAGGTGTATTTGGATTGAATGACCTCTGAGTTTGTTTGTTTAGAGCAGGCCAGGAAGATGAGGAAGAGAAAGTTTCCTCGGAACATTTCCTTTTGGAAAGGAGTCATGCTGCCCGGTGCATTTTGGCGCAGGACAATTTGATCTGAGCTTCAGACAGAGTCACCGTGCTTGCTGGGGAAACCGTGTTCAGAAATCCTGGACTCAAGGATCAAGTAATTAAAAAGAAGTATTTATTAAGGACCGAAGTGCCGAGCACTGGGCTGGATGTTGGGATATAAAGGATGGAGAAGGGCAGTTGGGAGGCAGGGACAGAGCCCGGGTCTCAGATACTCACTAGTTGTATGACCCTGGCCAAGTCACTTAGCCTTGTCTGCCTCAGTTTCCTCAGTTGTAAAATGGGAATAATAATAGCAGTTCCCAGGGCTGTTAAGGATCAAACGGGATAATAATTGTGAAGTGTTGAGCAGAGAACTTTAGTAGGATTATAAAAATGTTAGTTATTATTTTTTTAAAGTGTAATCGGGGACTGCAACAAGACTCTTCATCGGTGGAAAGGATAATTACTATTGCTCCGTAGCTGCAAGAGGTGGAGAGTTAGCAAGAGCTCAAGAGAGCTGCTTTTTCTTCTGGCTTTCAGCCTGGGGAGAAGACAAAATGTTCCAGGGTCTCTTCGGGGAAAGATCTCTGTAAACCAAATTTACACACACACACACACACACACACACACACACACACACACACCTCACAGACAACATATATTCCCTACAAAAGAAAGGCAAAAGTGGCTCCTGCCCTTAGGGAGCTTGCCCGACAGTGCCCGGTGGAGAATCGCCACTAGACCTACTGACTGACCTCATGGCTTAGCAGGGTTTACTAGAACCGGCTCGGCGGCCGATATTTTGTGCGTTCTCGGTCTGCGAGCGTCCCCGCTCCGTAAGGGGAAAACAATGATGAAGCTGTTTTTTCTTGACGAACAATTAGGCGACCAGAGGCGGAGGGCAGGGAGCCAATATCTCGGTCTTTTAATTGACCCCAGGGACAAAATCAACTCTTTACACTTGAGAGAGGAGGCTCTGCTCTTTGGTAATGACTTGTCGCTTTTTTTTCCACGAGTTTTCATTAAAATAATAGGGAGCATCTGCATGATGGGATATGATTCAAGGTAGAAAAGCCATTATCTTCATCATGGCGATGCGGCGGCTTGTTTTTGCTGAGTAATCACAATGCTCCATGGCACTTGTCTTTAGAGCCTTCCTGTGATGAAGTTCTCTGGCCGTAGGAAGGGAACGTCCTTGTAAGACTTCCCAAATCTCGCTTTTTTTTTTAAACTGATAATGACTTTAACAGCTTTTCCTGCGTCCTTAAAATATGTGTCATGAACATAACATTAAGCATCATTCAGCCATTAAATGCTCTTTGTAGTGGTTTACATTTAAATCAACGAATCACAGTGCATAAAGTTCCGCGACTATCCGGCCAATTTCTCTGTGTCTCCAGAGCTAACCACTACTCCCCCCACCCCCATAACATCTGTCCCCATGGATTCAGTTATTATCTTTATGCAGATGATGGTTGGATCTCCACTTCTAGCCTCCTTCCCAAGGTCCGGGAGACCCACTGGCTATTGGACGTCTCCATCAGGACTTTCTGTTTGCAGAACTCGATGTGCTCCAAGGAGAACTCATTATCTTTCTCCCAAAGCCATGGGATGCCCAGGCTTATCTCATCTTCTTTCCAGTTATCCGGGTTTTTGGCCATTTATCCCAGACTCTTCATTTTCACTGATCTCTCCCATGTAATTAGCCTTCTCACTAGTGCCACGACAGCTCAGCCCGGGCGTCCGTCCCCTCCTCCATCCCCCCTTGGACACTGCCCCCATTTGTGCCTCCCATCCCCTCCCCTAAGCCGGGGCTCGCTTCCGGAACTATCTCTCCACGTTCCCGGTCCGGTCCGTTCCACTTCTCGCCCGTGTCGCCCCCCTCCCTACCCTCGATCCTTACTGCCGCCTCCTGGAGCCTCCGCCTGGCTTTGAGATTGATAGAAGGGCGGCCTCTTCTAAGGAGCCCACCTGGGTTCCCTGAGTTATTTGTCACTGCTTCCCTTCTGTGCTGGGAACAGAAATCCGTGTTTACAAGGTCAAGAACCCAGTTTTCTCTGTAAAACATAAGATCCTTGAAGGTGATTTCACTTTCATCTTCTCTGGTGTTTAACACGGCGCTGGGCGCACTAATCATACAGTGCAACACGACGCACAAAACAGGACACCCATCGGACAAACACAGCATTGCTATGAATATGATGAGACATGACATGTGTGATATATTATGATATTTAATGCCATGGTATAATACACATAACAGAGTGTGATATAGTAGAACACAACAGAATCTAAGTCCATAATGCCCTAGGACGTAATGGGATGTGACACGGCGGGATGGGCTATTCTGTGTCTGGTGCAAGGGGATGTGACATAGCACAACATTAATATGACATGTATGATATGATCTAAAATAGCACAATATAATATACATGACACAGTATGACATAATATAACATGAATCTAAGTCCATAATGCCCTAGGACGAATGGGACATTCACGGCGGGATGAGTTACTCTGTGCCTGGTGCGATACGATAGGACACAGCAGCGTCACAGGCACTTTTTGGATCACTTGGACCCCCTTCCAGGGCAGCTTGGTTCCCTGGCTTAGGGCAGTGCACCCACTCTTTCCTCCTGGGTCGGCTCTAGTGCTATCCTGTGAAGCCTTCCCACCTTCCTCCGCTTCCTCACACTCATCTGTCTTCAGGACAAGAACGCACTCACCCATTCTCTCCCATTGGACGTGCAGGGCCAATGGCTTTCGGGCTCGCTTTGGTTTGCACCCGATGCTGCTGGGAATGACTCCGGAAATGCCCTTTTTGCCTTCTCGGTGACATTCCCCATTATGTTCTGGGCCTTGGGAATAACCTGTGCAGGTGTTGGGGCGTCTGTGCAGGATAGTGATAGGCTGTAGGGGACACATTTCCAGGCTTGTGATTGGCTGAAAGGGACACCTCCATTTCTCTTCCCCCCCCCAATAACTAGAGGACAACCGGAGATTCTGGCCCTTCTTGGAGTGGAACCAAGGTGGGGATCCCCCACCCGCAGAGCTCAAACACTTGTTGGGGGCTTCTCAGACAGGACCCTCATTTGGGCACCAGGGGAGGGGCCTCAGAGCTTCCTGCCAACTCTGAGCTTCCATGATTCTGCAAGTGCATCTCCGGTCAGTGAAGGACTTGGGTCCTTGGCTCCAAGCCTTAGTAAGGGAGAGGGGACACCGACTGACCAGAAGCAGCGAGACACTTCTTTTGTGCCTGAAATGACCTTAAACCCAAGGCATAAAATATGAAGCCTCTAGTTCCGACCCAAACAGGGCCCTAGGAGCCAATTCAGTTGCTTGGGGGAGGCCGGCCCCACTCTGCCCATTGCCCTACCCCCAGAACAGATCTCCTTCAGCCTCTCAGCCATCTCCAAGTTAAGCCCTCCCCACTGCTCCCCCCTTTCCTGGCTCCCTCTCCCACGTGTTTCCCACAGTCAGCACTCTGAGGGCAGGGACAATCTCTCAGTCAGACCTTGCATCCCCAGCAGTTAGCACGGTGTCTGGCACACAAGAAGCGCCCCCTAAATGCTTCTTCATTGATCAATTAACCTCTCTGGGGTGGCTCGTGCATTGAGTCCTTATTGGCCATTTGATCCCAGGCTTACAGCAACGTGCTGGATTTGGGGGGAAGGAGACCCACAGGATGAGGAATGTGAGTGGGTAAGAAAGTAGCCGTCATCATCTAGCACACATGGGCATAGACTTTGGGGTTTGCTACATGCAAGGGAATTAGTACCTTGGTGCCCATTTCACAGATGAGATACAGAGGAAGGTCACATGGTGGGGTTGAGAGCTGGGATCTCACCCCGGGCCTCCTGACTCCCAAGGTCGCTCAGCGTTCTCCCCACCAAACCACTCTCCTCTGCGTCTGGCTTGGGGGATGTGGGCAGAGGGGAAGTTCTGAATTTTGGCCAAAGCTTTAACCTCACTGGCAGCCGAGGAGGAAGGGCAGGAGGGAACGACGGCGAAGGTCGCCCGCTGATGCCATCTTTCAGGGCGGCAGCGTAGGCCACAAGGCAGGGGCCTGGGTTGAAATTCCTGGCTCTGCCGGGATCAGTCTCTGGCTGATGTCGGTCCAGCCACTTCCCTCTCTGAGCCCTAACTTCTTCATCTCTAACAGGAGGCAGGAAGGCTGGATTTTTCTTCAGAGCTGGAGGTCAGCGTCACCATTTCGAGCTTCCCTCTTTCTTCCTTCGTGCTTCCCGGATGTCTTTAAGTACATAAAGGATTAAGCCGTGGAAGAGAGCTCCCGAGTGCTTTCCATCTTTATGGGATCATGCTATCGATGGCATCAGAACCTCGACCAGTAAGGAAGCTCCCTTAGGATGGTAACTTTCCAAATCCGGCCTCAGACACTTCTTAGCTGTATGACCCTGGGCAAGTCACTTAACCCCAACTGCCTCAGGGGGGAAAAAAAAAAAGATGGTTATTTTCTATTTCCCTCATTAAAGTTTACTCATCCCGTGGGTCCCATTCCCCATAATCCCATGATCCCATAAAGCAGTTCTTCATCATAGATAAAATATAAGCTCACTTTTGTTTTTATCTCTGCAGTCTTTTTTTATATGTTTTTTTATAGTCTAGTCCAGTGTCTGACACATAGTAGGAGCTTAATAAATGTTTGCTTATACATATAATGGAATACCATTATTCTATAAGAAATGATGAGCGGGCAGATTTAGAAAAACCTGAGAAGACTTACATGAACGGATGCGGAGCGAAGTGAGCAGAACCTGGAGAACACTGTACGCAGTAACAATGAGATTGTGCGATGATCGACTGTGGCGGACCTGGCTCTTGTCAACAAGATCCGAGACGATTCCAAAAGACTCATGGTAGAAAATGTTTCCCACGTCCAGGGAAAGGACTTTGGAGTCTGAATGCGGATTGCAACATACTCTTTTCCCTTTTCTTGTGGTTTTTTGTCCTTATTCTTCTTTCACAACGTGACGAATGTGGAAATACGATTAATATGATTGTACATGTACAACCTGTACCGGATTGTTTGTTGTCTTGGGGAGGGAAGGGAAGGAGAAAAAATGGAAATCAAAATCTTATAAAAGTAAATGTTGAAAACTATCATTGTGTGTAATTGGAATCAATTAAGGACTATTCATTGGAAAAATAAATGTGTATTAATTGATGCATCGATCGTCCCTCCCCCTCCGCATTGGATGATCGGGACAATGATCCATTCTAGTGTTAGTCTTTCTATGTCTCCCAGGCCAGAGATTCCCATTGGGATTTCTCCCCCAGTCCTTGGTGGATGAAAACTTCGGTCCCTCCTCTTCCCCACACTGGCACCGGATCCCCCGGCTACTTCCTTAAGACATCTGTTTCTGTCTGGAGATTTAAACTGACAGTTGAGTTCAATTTCGCTCCATAAATAAAATCCAGTGGAAAGAATCATTGAGGGAGAGTTGGTCTTAAAGGCAGGGAGAGCCGAGTTCCATCCCTCCCGGTGCCACGTTGTGGCCGGGTGAGCCTGGGAAAGCTCAAAGGGATCCTCTAGGATTCGGGGGACAGAGACGTTGCCCCTGGAGGGGGGTCTCCCCATCTGGGCGGCCCTTTCCCAGTGGGTTTCCAGGTCTGAATTCTTTCTCTACAAACGGTCTCCGCGGTGCCGTCCGGAGTCCAGTGTTGAGAGAGAGACGACCACATGTTGGCTCTTTTACCTCACGTGGCCCAGTAGTCCCTTGTTGAGTCTGTTTCCCATCTGCAGAGAGAGGGTCTGGATCCCCACGTCTTCCACACGAGGTCCTCTTCCTCACCTCGGGCAAACAGCTGGGGGGTTGGGGAGGAAGAGCCTCGTTCTGGAGCCAGAGATCCAAGTTCAAACCTCGACTCTGCTACTGAATGGCTGTGGTTTGTCTGTTGAGCAAATTACTTCCCTTTAATTTCAGAGTGTCCAGAACTCAGTGCCCCCCTCCCCACTTCCTTCTTTTCCCTTCAGGGTCATTGAGGGCATCGTTCAGCTGCCGGGGGCCTGGAACCGGAGTCGTCCCTGCCTCTTCCCGTTGTTACCTCACAAGTGGCTCATGGGCGAGAGTCTTGGACCTGCCGTGGGGGGGATGAGTTCCAATCCTGATTCTGCCCTCCCTGTGCCTCCGTCCCATCCCCAGAATGAAAAGGGGGGATTCATCGGGCCCCTCTCTGCTCCTTCGTCTGCTCGGACGGAGCGAGTCCACGCTGCTGGACCGTTGTCCTCTCCCTGAAGAGCTCTGCTGGCTCACTCCTCCCCTCCTCCTCCTCTCCCCAGCTCGCCCAGTACTTGGAATCTGAGCTCCTGGAACGGGGCGATGGCGACACACTTCTTGCTAACGGAATGGCGCTTGCCCACTTGTGCAAATGGGACTCTGTAGAGAGGGCGGTGCCGCGGTCTGGGGGTCTGCCAGGGGCCAGGGGCCCGAGGCTTCCAGCGAGCGGCGAGCCTGGCTTTGGCTGCAGAAAGCTGCCTGCTGGGAGGGGAGAGAGAACAGGAAGTACCCCAGGGACAGCCAACGTGCTGTGGGGAAAGTCCCGGCCTTGGACTCAGCTTTGCCTCTCACTCCTTGTGTCCCTGGGGGTCACTTGTGGCTCGCCCCCTCTCTGGGCCAGCCTCAGTTTCCTCCCCTGTACAATGAAGGAGATGGACAGGATGAGGTCTCCCAACTCTCCACCAAAATGGCAGAGACTGGTTTGAGCCCCTGGGATACCAGAGCGAAAGTGAGAGCTCCAGTGCCCTGAGGGGGCTGTCCGAGAACCCCCCTGACCTTCCGCTGACCCACCAGGGTCGCTCAGAATGGGGTGCGCCTCATTCCGGCTGGCCCAGAGCCACTGTCCGGCAAGGGCGCTTCCCACAGGACCAAGCTTCAGAGAGTCTGAGAGCTGGAAGGACTCCCTCCTGTTACTGAGGAAACCAGGCCAGGAAAGGGAAAATGACCAGCCCAGATTCCCAGAGAATCATGGTCTTTGGGGGCCACCCAGGGCTCTTCTCCTGGGGCCTGGGCCCGTGGACTGATCTTGGCGTGGCCCCGGTTCTAGTCCAACTCCATGGCGATGGCGGTTTCTTTGGGCACTTCATGTGGTTTATTTCAGGCATTTAAAGATGCAATTCTGAGGGGGCCCGGAGGGCCCTGTGTCCCCAAGAAGGCTGAGACACTCTAATGTAGTCCCACCCTCCCCCGATCACGGGTCCCCTCTGCACTTTGCCCCACAGAGGGCTGGTCATGCCGGAGCAGGAGGGAGCACCCCGGGTCCTGTGGCAGCCCCCTCCACTGGGGCAGCTCTCATTCTGGGGGGCTCTCTGCTCTTGTTCACTTGTTTCAGCTGTGACCCCATTTGGGTTTTTTTGGCAGAGATTCTGGAGCTGTTGGCCATTTCCTTCTCCAGCCATTTTACAGATGAGGAAATTGAGGCAGACAGGATGACTTGCACCCTTCCCAGGGTCACACAACTGAGGTAGCGTCTGAGGCTGGATTGGAACTCATGGTGGCGAGTCTTGCTGGTTCCAGGACCAGTGCTCGGGGCCTAGGGTTCTCTGACATTGTTTAACGGCTCCCGGTTCTGCCTTCAAGTCCCAACCTAATCCTGTGCCAGCGGGACAGCTCTGGAAGGTAACGGTCCTTCGGCAGTGCTCCCACTCATGGTCACATGCTGGGAATCAAAGCCCCCTCGGGACACTTCCCTGCTTCTGAGTGAGCGAGCAAAAGTGCAGATGAACAAGGGAATGCACGAATGAGTGGTGAGTGAGATGGATGCAAAGGCATTTTTGTGATTGGCTCCAGCTCTGTCCTGCCAAGCTCTTCTGGAAGCTGGGCTCCCCCTTTTAGGGGCTCCGTGCCCCCCGAGCCCTGCTCTGTGTTCTGAGGAGCCGCCATCGTCCCTTGTCTTCCAAGGTTACCGAGGACATGCTTGGAGGCGGCGAGAAG
>NC_067399.1:674953376-675040876 GCF_016432865.1 Antechinus flavipes
TTGACTGGGCCTAAGATCATAGTAGCTGCAGCTACCTGCTCAGATCTGGAGGATCTCCAACATCTCTTCTGTGTCCAGTACTCACTCTCTGTGCAGTCAAGCCACATCAGAGGTCACAGAAGAAAAGTCCCTTGGCCAGCCTCATAGAAAGGGGAGAAACTATGTTCTGCACTCGCATGGCCCTGGAAAGAACAGGGGATGGGGTGGCTTTGGGCAAATGCCATCATCTCTCTGATGCTCAGCTTCAACATCAGGAAAGCAGGACAGTCTCAGCTGTAAGGACCAACATGCAGGATGGAGCATGACAGCTAGAATCAGAAAGAAGAGAGTTCTAATCCTGCCTGAGAAGAGCTGCCTCTTAAGGCATTTCATCTCCGGGCCTCAACCCTGTCATCTGCAAAACTGAATTTGTTTCTTTACAGAATGGCTGATTCCTTGCTGCTTCACTCACTGGCACATCCAGAAGGCACTTTCATTATCGCTCAGCCGTTTCCAGTCATGTCTAACTCTTTGTGACCCCATTTGGGGTTCTCTTGGCAAAGATCCCATATTGGTTTGTCATTTCCAGCTCATTTTATAGATGAGGGAACTGAGGTAAACAACTCACCCATCACTCTAACCACTGCCCCATCCAGCTGCCCAGAAGGCACTTTACAATTCCCTGAAGCCCCTCACAAATATATGGAATCATTGGCTCTTTTCAAAATATCTGTGAAATCAATATTCTAGGCCTTATGATACCCATTTGACAACTGAAGCAAGTGAGATTTCAAGGACCTACTGAGCGCTAAGCAATAAGCCATCAAGGTTGGATTCAAAGGCAGGTTCTTCTGGTTCCCTCCTGCAAAGCTGCCCAGGGGCTGCTCCGTTCTGGATAGCCCAGCAGGCCCAGGGGCTTCACATGCCTTCGGGTGCCTTGGAGGCCATCTTCTATCCTTATCGAAACTTGAGGTGAAATGCCTTGTGAATAACAAGAGGCAGCCAGACAGAGCAGTGGGCAGCCCACACAGGGATGATCAGAACAGAAGGAATGGGTATTCCAGTCCTGGGAACAGGATTATTAATAGAATGGCAGCTAGGGCCTGCCCTGGGTCAACTCGAGTCAACAAGCATTTACTAAGCATCCATCACATGCAAGACATTGTGCTAAGCACCGAGGAGAGAAAGAAGAGCAAAACCTTCCAAGTCCTCAGTCTAATGGAGAAGACTTTATACACACAAATAGACAAATGCAAGACACTGAAGACAAAGTAAATAAGGATTATCAAAGGGTGGAAAAAAAAGAAAACCAGACTGATTGGAGCTGGGAAGAAGGCTGGGGATCCCCAGAGACAAAGACAAGGAAGGGAAGGATTCCAGATGTGAGATCTGAAATGATCTTGCATTGAACTCTTTTGGATTATTTCACACAACATGGCACAGGATGATATCAGTGATGGAAATATTTGGAGTCTGAAAATGAGGAGAAGAGAGAAAGCAAATAGGCCCAAAGCATTTCAAAGTGAAAGGCCTGAATCCTCTGCAGCACCATCAATCTCCCCACCTCCAGCTGTTGTCATTTGCAATGAGAAATTATCCAACAATTTTAAAAAGTCAAATATAGAATGACATTTCAAGACAAATTGTAGGACATTTGCAGGATTCAACCCAAGTCATAACACATCAAAAGAGGCCTCATACCAGGCGCAGCAACAAAAATCTGCCTTTTTAATTGGATAAACTCACCAGATTTTTCTCATTTCCACAAAATCCTGTACACAGTGACTGCAGTAACAGAAACAACATGAATATTCAAACAAAACTAGATGCCATGTAATTGGGATGGCAACACTCTTCTGGAGAAAATATTAGGAAACATACCTCCTTCCTTTTCTTGGGGTGTGGGGGGGATTATGGGATACTCTCCCAACCATGATTGGTATAAGTTTGTTGGTTTCCATGGTACAAGGGAAGGTTCATTGCATATGGGGGTGGGTTAAAAGAGACAGGGGTGAGAGTTCAAGTATATTTGGGAACGATTGGGATTTATTTATTAAAGTTTCAATAAAAGTTTAATTTCAAAAAAAAAAGATTTTAACTCAATATAGTCCAGTTAATATTTATTTAGCACTTGCTATGTGCATGTCAGATGCCAGAAATAGCAAATAGGGGAAGGGGGAGTTGAGAATGCTTATATAGTGCCCACTATGGCATTGTGCCACATATGTGATCCTCACAACCACCCTGGAAGGTAGGTGCTGTTATTATCCCCTTTTTACAGATGAGAAACCGAAGGGCAGAGTGGTAAAGAGGTAGAGAGGGTCACACAGTGAATACTTGTCTGAATCTGAATTTGAACTCAGATCTTCCTGACTTGAGATCAAACGCTCTGGGCACTATGGCGTCACTTTGCCCCAATAAAAGAATCCTTGCCCTCCAAAAGCTTATAATCTACTAGTTGGACAAAATATGGAAATAGCTATATTAATGTGTAGTAATTAGAGGACAGAGGAGCACCAAGTGAAAGGTGGTCCAAGAGAAAGCCTTGAAGGAAGCAAGGAATTCTGGGAAATAAGGTTGAGGGAGGCACATACCCAGTCTGAAGGATGAGATGGATTCAGAGTTCAAAGACCAGGAGGACAGTGAAATTGACCCAGATAGATCAGGCAGAGTCCTGGGCAAGGTACCCAATCAGCCATGGAGGGCTTTAAGTGCCAAATGCAGACTTGATATTTTAACCTGGAGGCAACAGGGAGCTGCTCAGGTTCTTTTTAAAAATGATTTTCTTGATATCTTTTAGTTTTCCATCACTCTATTCTTTCCCTTAATCAACAACATGTATTTTATGGCTTATAAAAAAAATTACACAGAGAATCTTCCTGGCCCTTCACCACAACCTGTAAGGTAAATAGATAAAGTATTATAACTCCCACTTCACATATGCACAAGGTGAGGCTCAGAGAAGTAAAATAATTGACCCAGAATTAAATAACAACTTAAATAAAAATTAAACAGTGGGATCTGAGGCTCTCTCTCCTTTCCCCTAGTCAGATCATGGTCCAAACAACAAGTTGGAAGCCAGAAGATGAGGCAAGGCACAGGATCCCCGATTTAGGACTAAAAAAAAAAAAAAAAAAAAAACTAATTCCTCATTAGATAGATGAGGAACCAAGAAAAGGAAGGAGCTTTCTTAATCAGTGCCTATTGATTGATTGACTTTAAATTTCCAAAGTCTCATAATTCACTTGACCCCAGATCTAGTTGGCTGTCACTTCCAACTGCTCTGCTATCTCCTATTCATTCGCAAAGATCTTGAGCAGAAAAACAAACTAAATCCTGGGTCCAAGTTACTTCCCACAAATGGCTAAAGTCTCTGTTGTCTTTTACCCTGGGGAAGAAAAAGAAAGCACTTTCTTTCAGTCTTTGCAATGAGCCTCTTCTGCTCCTACTCCCTTCGATCCACTCAGCTCCCATTTTCTCCAAAGGAGAAACAGCTGCAGCATATTCTTCCAAGAGAGGAAGCGTCTTGTGTCCTCCTAAGCTAGAACATCATTCTGGTTGGTACGATGAGCCCAAATTTACCCCTCTGTGTTTGTATTCCTCATTTTATCCTAGGAGGTGAAGGCTGAGCAAACCATACCTCCTTTTTATGAGTCAGCCCTTTAATATTCAAGGACAGATATGATGCTCTCCACCCTCTCCTGCCCACGTCTTTTTTTCATCTCGTTAGCCGTCCCTAATTCCTTCATGGGGCTCTTGGATTCCATTTCTTTTTTTTTTTTCTTTTAAAGCTTTGTTTTTAATTTTCAAAATATATGCATAGATAGTTTTCAATATCCATCCCTGTAAAACCTTGTGTTCCAAAATTTTTTCTCCTTCCCTTTCCTCCTCTAGACAAGTAATCCAATATATGTTAAACATGTGCAACTCTTCCACACATATTTCCACAATATCATGCTGCACAAGAAAAATCAGATCAACACTATTGACCACAAAATAGAAAATTTTGATTGTATCAAATTGAAAAGTTTTTGTACAAACAAAACAAATGCAGACAAGATTAGAAGGGGAACAATAAACTGGGAAAACATTTTTACAATCAAAAATCTGATAAAGGCCTCATTTCCAAAATATATAGAGAATTGACTCTAATAAGAAATCAAACCATTCTCCAATTGATAAATGGTCAAAGGATATGAACAGACAATTCTCAGACGAAGAAATTGAAACTATTTATAGACATATGAAAATATGCTCCAAATCATTATAATCAGAGAAATGCAAATTAAGACAACTCTGAGATACCACTACACACCTGTCAGATTGGCTAGAGTGACAGGGAAAGATAATGGGGAATGTTGGAGGGGATGTGGGAAAACAGGGACACTGATACATTGTTGGTGGAATTGTGAACACATCCAGCCATTGTGGAGAGCAATTTGGAACTAGGCTCAAAAAGTTATCAAACTGTGCATACCCTTTGATCCAGCAGTGTCTCTACTGGGCTTATACCCCAAAGAGATACTAAAGAAGGGAAAGGGACTTGTATGTGCCAAAATGTCTGTGGCAGCCCTGTTTGTAGGGCTAGAAGCTGGAAACTGAATGGATGCCCATCAATTGGAGAATGGCTGGGTAAATTGTGGTATATGAATGTTATGGAATATTATTGTTCTGTAAGGAATGACCAGCAGGATGAATACAGAGAGAACTGGCGAGACTTACATGAACTGATGCTGAGTGAAATGAGCAGAACCAGGAGATCATTATATACCTCAACAATGATACTGTTTGAGGATGTATTCTGATGGAAGTGGATCTCTTAGATAAAGAGAGCTAATTCAGTTTCAATTGATCAAAGATGGGCAGAAGCAGCTACACCCAGAGAAAGAACACTGGGAAATAAATATAAACTGCTTGCATTTTTGTTTTTCTTCCCGGGTTATTTCTACCTTCTGAATTCAATTCTCCCTGGGCAACAAGAGAACTGTTCAGTTCTGCACAAATATATTGTATCCAGGATATACTGTAACCTATTCAACATGTAAAGGACTGCTTGCCATCTGGGGAAGGGGGTAGAGGGAGGGAGGGGAAAAATCGGAACAGAAGTTAATGCAAGGGATAATGCTGTAAAAAATTACCCTGGCATGAGTTCTATCAATAAAAAGTTATTTAAAAAAAAAAAAAAAGAAAGAAAAGAAAAATCAGATCGAAAAGGAAAAAAAAAAAGCAAACAAACAACAAAAAAGGGAAAACACTATGTTGTGGCACACACTCAGTCCCCACAGTTCTCTCTCTGGGTGCAGATGACTCTCTCCATCATAGTCTATTAGAACTGGCCTGAATCATCTCATTATTAAAAAGAATCACAATGATCAGAATTGATCATTGTATAATCTTCTTGTTACCATGTACAATGATCTCCTGGTCCTGCTTATTTCACTCAGCATCAGTTCCTGTAAATCTCTCCAGGCCTCTCTGAAATAATTCTGCTAATCATTTCTTATAGAAAAATAATATTCCATAACATTCATATGCCATAACTTATTCAACCACTTTCCAACTGATGGGCATTCATTCAATTTCCACCTCTTTGCCACTACAAAAAGGGCCACTACAAACATTTTTGAATATGTGGGTCCTTTCCCCTTTTTTATGATCTCATTGGGATACAGGCCCACTAGAGAAGTTGCTGAGTCAAAGGGTATGCACAGTTTGATAGCCCTTTGGGTATAATTCTAAGTTGCTCTCCAGAATGGTTGGATCACTTCACAACTCCACCAACAATGTATCTGTATCCCAGTTTTCCCACAACCCCTCCAACATTCATCATTATCTTTTCCTGTCATTTTAGCCAATCTGAGAGATGTGTAATGGGACCTAAAATTTGTCTTAATTTGTATTTCTCTGACCAAGAGTGATTCAGAGCATTTTTTCATATGACTAGAAATGGTTTTAATTTTTTCATGTGAAAATTGTTCATATACTTTGACCATTTATCAATTGGATTCTTACAAATTTGAGTCAATTCTCTCTATATTTTAGAAAGGAGGCCTTTATCAGAACCCTTGGATGTGAATTTTTTCCCCCAATTTACTGCTTTTCTTCTAACCTTGTCTGCAGTGGTATTGTTTGGACAAAAACTCTTTTACTTAATATAATCCAAATTATCCATTTTGCATTTTATAATATACTTTATCTCTTTGGTCACAAATTCTTTCCTTCTCCACAGATCTGAGAGATAGAGGATTCCATGATTTCTAAACCCTTCCTCACTCTAACCACTGACTTCTACTCCAGCATGTAATTGTCTATTCTACAAGATGATACAGCATTCAAGTATGATAGGAAGAAAGAAGGGCATGTTCTTTGCTCCCTTAGGCCTCTGAGCTTTCATTTACATTATGTCCTATGACACCTGAAATCCCCCTTCCTTCTTTCTTTTTTTTTTTCACCTTTTTGCTGAGACAATTGGGATTAAGTGACTTGCCCGGGGTCACACAGCTAGGAAGTGTTAAGTATCTGAGACAAGATTTGAACTCAGGTGCTCCTGACTTCAGGGTTGGTATGTTAAACACTGTACCACCTAGCTGCCCTGCCCTTCCTTCTTTGGATATTAGCCCTCACCTACAGGGCCACCTCCCACACAAGGCATTCAATCAGGGCATTTTGCTGCAATCAATGGAATCCATAATTAACTAGCTTTCTTGCCTTTCCTGTTATCCTATCAACTCTTAATGTGTCTGACCCCTTGACTTGTTCACCGAAACTAGCCATGGCACTCTCAATCTGTATGTGAACAATTAATTTTCTTTTTACTTTTGTATAAGACTTCATATTAATGGTTATTAAGTGTCATTTGATTACATTCATTTAATTTTTACCCAGTCAGGCTACTTGGTAATCCTAATTCCATTACTGAACACTTCAACTTTGTGCCTGCAAATTTAAGAAGGATGATATTGTCCTCTTCATCCAATATAATATAAATGTTAAAGGACCTACAGCCAAACACAGACCCCTGAGTCACTTGCCCCAAACTGAAGGCAACTGTCTTGTCACTTAATTTGCCTTTTGATTCCTCATTTACCATTTTTATTCCACCCTTCTTTTTACTCAGACATCTTCCAGGGAACTGATCCTTGTGGAGATGCAATCTGTCAATCGTCTCTGCAGATGTAGCAGCCCGCCCACTCACACACTCCTGTCCCTGCCTCAGCAGCCAGCTCCTGAAGACTCAAAACACAGAAAGTTCTGGCTACCACTGTCCTTGGTCTGACCAAATGGCTCAGCGTAGAAACCACTGATATTTTATCGGTGACGATGCCATGGAAGAAGGGGTATGATCTTCACTTTGCTGCTGACTTCTAAGAACCATGAAGACTTTCCCTCTGGTGGGCAGCTGAAATCACTTACAGATATTGTCTTTCCTCATTGGAATGGGAGCTTCTTGAGAGCAGGGACTGTCTCCCATTTGTATTTTTATTTCTAGGGTTTATTACAGCCCTTGACATATAGTCAATGTTTAATAAATACTCTTTCATCCATTCATTTATTCATTCTCACCTGGAAGTTGCCTGTTAGAGCTCAATCTCTTCCCAATCTGAAGAGAATTTTCCTTAGCAGAGAAAACCAACATGGAGCATCTGCCTTCGATCATTGATCAATTTCCCCAACTACCATGAGGATCGAATCACCAGTGGACAGGCCATCATTCTTTGCATCTGTGGAACAAACCTTGGTCTGCCCTTCTCAGAGGGATGCTCAGTTGTTAAACAGCTCAGGATTGGTTGCTTGGTTGAGTTCATGAATTTGGTAAAAGCCAGTATTGTTTCACTTTTTTATTTGTTTCCCTGTTGCTTGTCCCACTCAGTGATTTCCCATGCCATTCTCTTCCCCGGGTCTCAGTTTCTCTCTCAGTAAAATAAGGAAATCAGACACTAAGGCCCCTTCCAACTCCAGGCCTGTGATTATAGGATTTGTAAGGTCTTTCTCAGTTCCAATTATCTGGACAGGTGCATTGATTGGGTAAGGGAGGGGACATGAGGGGAGGTTCTAGTGAAATGGGACTCATTACTAGAGTTGGAAGTAAATATGTTGGAAAGCCTATGTAACCAGGCCATTTCTGTGATTATATTGGAAGATTATCTATATTGATTTTGAGGATCCAGCCTTCCTGCTGCAGGCAGGTGTGGTAGGCTCCCCAGCTAAGTTGAGTCAATCCTCATTGGCTGTAAGCTGTGTCCATCAGTGTCATTTTGCCAATAGAAGTACTGGCCCATTGCCAGAGCTCCCACATAATTCAGAGAAATTACGGTGATCGGGAGGCAGGAAGACCAAAGTCCAGTCAGCAACTGTTTGGGCTGTGTGCTAAAAGTCAGGGAGTGTGAGCTGGCCATGGCCCTTCCCCTTCAGAACCAAAGGAGGGCTCTGCACTCACTGCTTCAATGCAACTATTAAATAAATGCCTTGTAATTGTGTGTGTGTGTGTGTGTGTGTGTGTGTGTGTGTGTGTGTGTGTGTGTGTGTGTACACACACGCCCTTCTCTTCCCAGTGGACTAAAAGCCCCATGAGATATAGAAATGTTTTCTTAAACTCTGTGCTGTACCCAGTGCCGAGCACAGGGATTTACTTCTTTTCTTTAGGAAGTGGAAGAAAAGGTAGGGAGTTAATCAAATGGCAATTTTGAGGTACCTACTATGTTCTAGGGACAACGCTGAAAGTGTAAACGCCCAAGAAACAGCCCCTCAAGGAGCTCCCCATTTAGTGCCATATGATCTCCTCAGAACACAGTATTCCCAGAGTAGAAAAATGCCTCTCCTGATACAGATGCAATGTGAAAGTCTTAGAAAGTGGCCTTTCACATTGAGAGTTTAAGTGACAATTTCCCCCGATTTCCTGGCTCCAAAGTCATCCCAGAAGCCATTAGCCAAAGCCAGACACCTTCTGTCTTTTTAGGAAGCTCCCCTGAAAGTGTCAATTGGGACCTTTCTGTCACTTTTAGGTTCAAGTGTTTAAGAGGAGAGGAGGCCACAGATTTGCAGGAGGAAAGAGACCTGAAGGCACAGTCAGTTAGATTGGATGCTTACATCACAGGCTTGGAGGAAGGAAGAGACCTGTGTGACCAACCTACACCTGAGCAATCAACTCCTGCAAGCATTATCAGTGAGTGACTTTCTGCCTCTGCAGGAATATCTACATCAAGGAAGATCCCTATCACCTCTCAGAGTAGCCCATTCATCCTTGGGACAGCTCCCATCCTCTGCTACCAATTCTGAATCTTCTCCTTGGAGTCTTCAAACACTTTGAAGATTGCTGTTGTTTATCATACCCCCAAGGCTTCTCTGACTTAATGCCCCCTTCTCTACGAACCAGGCAATCTGATTGTTGGCCAGAGTGAACAAACTGACCCATTTAGGCCACTCTGTTCACAGTTGATCCTAAACACCAGATCCATCTTCCCTTCATCTTCCCAACTATTCAGTTATCTACTCTGGCCATCTCACCATCTGTCCCCTCAGTACAAATCTAGTAACTCCACTATCAACTGCTGGAGAAAACCATTTGTTTTAGAAACAATGGCAAATCATCCCCCTTTTATGTTTTTTCCTCTTTCTTCCAAGTTCATCCTACCAATTAACTGAGCCCCAGGCCAATCTTTCTGCAATGTGACTTTTATTTATGAGTTTTATTTATAATTCTCCTTTTTTTTCCTCTGTAAGATTTTGCAAATGAATTTACATACTAAAGTGGTGTTGCTCTTGGCTGTTATCTCTCTCCATTTGTCAAGGGGATAAGTGTTTGCTGATGGGCGTGGTTTCTAGGTTCTTTTGGTCTCCTTGTTCTGAAAATTACTTTTATTAAATTTACTTAGTGATGATCTCTGTTGTTATCTGTCACTTTATCCATTTCCTATGTTCAAGATCAAGATCTCATTTGGGGCAGGATTGAGCTATTTTATAGGCTTCTACTTAGAGCCAGTTTACTTATTTAACAATTGAGGAAACTGAGGTGTAAGGTCATTAAGTGTCTTACTGAAGATCATATGGATAGAAAAATGCACATGATAAGATTAGATTAAGATTTGAACACAGACTTCTGATTCAAACCCACTGATTTTTTTAATTATTATTTTTTTTCTTATCCATTAATGTTCTTACAGCACAGAGACTACAGATCTCCAATTCACAAACTCATTTCCTATTTCTTAACATGTCATCAGTTTGGGGCATCTAGGTGGCGCAGTGGTTAGAGCGCCAACTTTGTCCAAGATCTTATAACTCCAATTTATTTTGGATGATCTTATTGAATTCTTTGTAGAATTTCTTTCCCCTTCACCCATAGAAGTAGATTTTGATAGTTAAGTTACAATTATCTTCATTTAGGACATTCGAACTCTTGCCTCAGAAACTTTGCTCGGGCTGCCTGCCTCCCATGGTCCATGTGCACATCCAGACTGCACTTCTTTACCTCTGCTTTTTAGAATCTAAAATGCAAATATCACCTCCTATGTGGAGCTTTTCCTGATTTTGCTCTGTTGCTAGTGCCAACCTCAAAAGTACTTGTGATTTATTTTATACACAGTTTATACTTGCATATACTCCCATAGCCTTTTCTCCCTTCAAAGAATATTGTAGACAGGTTTTATTTTTTCTTTTCTTAGCATCTCCGGTGTTAGAATATTTAATAATGATTGCTGATTGATTTTTAAAATAATTCATGAAATGATTAAATTCATTAAACCTTAATTCAAATAATTTACCTTCCTTAGTAAAGATTTACATTAATTAATTGGAATGAATTAACAAACAAACTCCACATCTGGATAAGGAATTGATGAATTCTGAATGCAGACTGAAGGAGATTTTTTTTCACTTTATTCTTTTTCATTTTTTTCCCCTTTTGATCTGTATCTTCTTTCACAACTGTGACTAACATGGAAATATGTTTTGCATGATAGCACATGTATGACCTATAGCAAAATGCCTATCGTCTTTAGAAGAGTGGAGTAAAGGGGAGGGAGGAAGAACAACTTAGAACTCAAAATCTTGTAAAAATTCATGTTGAAAACTGTCTCGACATGTTATGGGGGGTGGGAGGAGGATGGTGTTTAAAAATACAATAAAATGTTCAAGGAAATAAAAAACAAACCAAATAACCTTTCCCCTCACTCCCTCTAAATCTCTAGCGAGAATCTTTATTTGATGGTTCGTTCTCATTCCCTTTTCCTCTCGCCTCTGGGAGGCAGCTAGATACAAAGAGATAAATGGACTTCATGGCAGGAAGAGGTCCTTAAATCTGACCTCAAGTTATCCACTGGCAGCAGGACTCTAGCTAGGCAGGTCACAGCTTTTCTCAACATCAGTTTCGTCATTCGTAAAATGGTCACAGAACCCTTATTATCAATGTGGTGGGAAGGATCAAATGAAGTGAAAGATGTGCAGCACTTTACAAATCATAAATGTATTATATGCACACTATATAATCTGCTTCCAACTTGTTATGATTTATTATTATTACTGCTATTAAGTGGCTCAGTGGTTAGTCCTCTGGGGCAGGAAGATGAATTCAAATCTGCTCTCAAACACTTACTGACTTTATGGCTCTGGGCAAGAAACTTCTCATCTGCTTCAGTTTCCTCATCTATAAAATGGAGATGATAACCTTCTCAAGCTTCTTGTGAGATTGTGCTATCTAAATGCTATTATTATTGGTATTCCCCCAAAGGAGATCAAAGGAAAAGTAAGAGGACCCCTAAAACCAAAATTTTAGGGGCGCTTTTTGTGGATACCCCAAATCTTTTAGGAGCACTTTTTGGGGATAAAACCCCAAATCTTTTAGGAGCGCTTTTTGGAGAGGCAAAGATTTGTGAACTAACTCTCCTGGGCCTGTATCCCAAAGAGAGCATAAAGAAGGGAGAAGGCCCTACACGTGCAAAACTGTTTGTAGCAGCTCTTTTTGTAGTGACGAGCAACGGGAACCTGAATGGATGCCCAACAGGTAGGGAATGGCTGAATAATTATGGTCTGAGAATGTAATGTTTATTTTGCTGCAAGAAATGAGAAAGGGGATAATTTCAGAGAAACGTGGGAAGACTTGCAGGAACATCAGCAAAGCGAAAGAGCAGAACCGGACAATTAAGCATTCCAGAACTCCAATGGGACAAAGAGAAGCAGCTTGGAAAGGCTCTCCTGGTTGCAGGGAGAGTCCCAGGAAGAAACCTGCTCTCCAGCTCCGGAGAGGTGATGGATTCAGGATGCAGAATGAGCTACAATGGACAGTGCGGGATTTTGTGTGTGTTTGACTGCTTGTTTACCAGCTTGTGGTCTGGGTGGAGTGGGAAAGAGGGGAAAGTTGAAGGGCTTTCGTTGAAAAATAAAATAAGATGGAAAACAGTCCGACTCATTGTGTGGTGAAAGCAGCGTTGGTTTAACCCTTCGCCTGCTGGATTTTTAACGAGCACTTAGCAGAGGTCGCGCTCTTGCTCGCTGGGACAAGAGGGAGTGGGGAGTCGGCGCTGACCCGGAGATTTCATAAGCGCAGGAACCCGGGACAGCCCCCGGCGGCGCAGGCCCGAGCCCCGGGCTCTTAAGACTCTGGCCGGGGTCCCCAGCGCAGTGGGTATCCGAAGCAGGGCAGGGACGCAGGGCACGTCTCCAGGCCGGGAAGCTGCATCCTCCTGGAGCTGAAAAGTGGCTTCCTGTTTTCTGCCAGCTCAAGCCTGAGCGGGGGTCCTCGGGAGCAGCCCCGGCTCTCGATCCCCGCCTCGGAGCTCCATCCAGCGGCGGCAGCGGTTCGTCCAGGGACCCTTTGTCCGTCGCGGCCCCCGACCCTGAGCTCTCTCTCTCCGGGAGGGCCCTCACTTTACCTGCCGGCGGCCTCAGGATGCTGCGGCGGCGGCCGCGGAAGGAGGGGGAAGAAGAAGGGGAGGCGGGGCGGGGGCGGGGATGTAGGGGCGAGGGCGGGACCGGGCCGAGGAGAGCTCCGGGGCGGGGCCGGGCCGGGGGCCATTGAGTCCCGGGAGCCCGGCGGGGACGAAGCTTCGGGCCGGGTTCGGCCTCAGGTGACCGGCCCAGCCGCTGTCCAGGGCTGCCCGGGAGGGAGCCGGCAGCCACCACAGCCTCGGAAGGAGGAACAGGAGGCGGGGGCTGCCCCGGACGCACGGTCGCGGTCGGAGAGCCAGGGAGGAGGGAGCAGCAGCCCCTGGGGAGCCCGCGGCCGGTGGCTGGCAGGGGGAGCCGGCAGGCGGCGGCAGGGCGGGCTCGGTGGGCGCCGGGAGCCCCGGCTCTTCCTCGCCGAGTCCCTCCGATGCCCGGCCGGACCGCAGGGGACTGGCCCACTAACCCGGACGAGGGAACCTGCGCATCCCGAACTGCTGGTGAGCAGACGTGTGTGCGTGAGCGCGCTTGCGCGAGTGATTGTGTGTGCGCGCGTGTGTACGTTTATCGGGGTGCGCTTTTCTGCACTTAGGCACGTGTGACTCGTTCTGAGGGGGTGTCCCTTGTAGTTCCCCGTGCTCGTCCTTCTGTGTACCTGCGGGGCTGTGTCTGGACGCCTTGGCGTCCGCGTGGGTGCGTGTGCGCACCTGCCCGGATCTCTTGTCCGGCACTTGGGGCGGGGGGAGGGGGCGGAAGTGCGCTCGTTGGCGACAGCTGGCTCGCTCACCCCTGCGAGGTGCCCGGGTGCCCGGGGAGGACGCCTCTCCCGAGCCCCGCGTCCCCGGCTGGCAGGAGCCGAGGCAGGAACGTCCCCAGCCCGGCTCCGCTCCGCCCGGGACAGCCGGAGGAAGGGGAACGGGCCGGCTCAAGGTCACACGCGCCCCGAGAGAGCGACGTGGAAGCCGGGCCCGCGAACTCCCCAGGATGCCTAGAGCCGGGCTCTGAAGGCCGCTCTCTAGAAGGAAGGCGGCGAGCCTCGGCCCCTGGGGGAAGGCGGGAGCACTTGGCCGGGAGCTGGGGCAGATGTTTGTGAGGAAACTTCCTCTGCGGTCTTCCAGGAGGGTGACCCCGGCCAGGTGGGGTCTGACACGCGCGCGGGCGCACACTGCCCTCAGCCCCGTGTGTGTGTGTGTGCGTGTGAGTGTGTGTGCGTGTGAGTGTGTGTGTGTGTGTGTGTGTGTGTGTGTGTGTGTGTGTGACAGAGACAGACTCGGAGGCAGACAGAGTTATGGGGGAGGGGGCGGAGAGAAGACATCCCCGGGCTGAGTTGGCCCGGCGGTTCACGAGCCATTCCCCGGGGCTCTTTGTGCTCCCGATAAATAATGGAACCCCTGGCTGAGCGCCCCCGGGGCCGCCGTGCTCAGCGCTGCTGGGAGAGCGTCAGCGGGGGCTGTTCTAGAGACAGAAATGTCCGGGCTGTTCTCGCCTTGGGCTCAAACCGCAGCCTGGAGGATTAAAAACGAAACCCAGCCCGGCTCTGCTGCTGTTTTATTATACAGAATAACCGGGCGGCCCGGCCCGGCCTCCCGGGGTGTTAGAACGAACAGGACCGGAGTCCAGACCCCACCCTCACTCTACAGCTGGGGAAACCCTTCCGGAGAGGCTTGGGACTGTCCTAAGGTCACCCAGTCCAACACTGGGGAGCTGCTGCAGGTTCGGGAGAAAGAAGGCAGGAGAAAGGTCTCACGCAGCCCACAGGGCTGTTATTTTGAAAAGTGAGCACTCTGCTTGCCAAAGCCTGCCGCTGACAGTGGAACCGCCTGATGTCAGGGCAGGAGTTTTCTTTCTAGATCTAACGCCCATCACCATGAATGCTCCTGGTCACACTGGCCGCAGCCCGGCTCCAGGGCCTTCCTATTATGAGCCCAGAGTTCCCGGCAGAGTCAATAGCTGGCCAAGAGTTCTGCTGACCTTTTCTTCCCAGAGTTTTGTAAGAAGGTTTTTTTTTAATTTTTAATATGACTTTCCTGTCTTCCCTTTTTATTTGTCTCTGCTTCAATTTTTCTTATGGCCAAGTATATCCGCTTCTCCCTTACTCTCCCTTTCTCCCCTCTCCTTTCCTCTCTTCTCCTCTTTTCCCCTTGCTCTCTCCTCCCTTCCCTTCCCCTTCCTTTGTCTTCTCTCCCTTCCCTTCTCCTTTCTTTTCCTCCCTTGCCTTCCCTCTTCACTTCTTTCCTCTCCTTTCTTCCCCTCTCCTCTCCTCCCTTCCCCTCCTTGTCCCTCTCCTCTTCTTCCCTCTTCTCTTCTTTTTTTTTTCTTTTTTCTTTCTTATCTTTGGGGGGGGGGCTTGGAGTCACCCACTGAATGTTCCCAGCCGGGCTGCTAAATTTAGCTCCCACAATTACACTGGGAGACCAGCCGTGTCACCGCAGGATCTCAAAGCCGGAATTGACCTTCGCCATCGGAACCCTTGTTCTTGAGGGGAGAAATCTGAGGCTGATGATGGCAGGACTGAGACCCCTGGTCCCCTAACTCCCAGCGCAGGCCTTTCTCCTCAGGGCAAGGATGTTCATTCTAGGAAATCTCGTGGGATTTCTGGGTTTATTTCAGTCGGCATCCCCTCCCTGCCCTTTAACCTCACCAGCCGGTTCATTAAAACATTGACTTCAGATAGAACCACTGTTGGCGATTTTCAGGTTGGATGGAGAAGCTGAACCACATCCCTTTGTTCAATAGGTCATTTAACAGACTTGGTCACTGAGGCTCAGAGAGGGGGTGACCTATACAAGGTCACCCAGCCACAAGGGCAGAATTGAAGCTTGGGAGCTGGAAGGCACCTGGGGGGGGGGAGGGTCAGTGAGCCAAGAGACAGGCAGAGGTGAAATGGCTCCTGGTGGGAAGCGGCAGGATTAGAACCCAGTTCCGGAGCCTCAGTGAATGTCAGGGAGACTAGACCAGTCTGTCCTGGAGGGATTTTCCAGAGACTTTGCTCTTGCTGGCCCAAAGGAGGGGCCTGATAACCTTTCCTTGACTGACTGTGCAAATCCCGGGGATGAGGAATGGAGATTGGGGTGTCTCTCCACAGTGGGAAGGGAGGGGAATGGGACTCTGGCCTCAGGCCCTGCGTGCTGGTCTGACTCTCCCTTTTCCAGACCAGAGGGAGAAAACAAGATCCAGCTAGTCCAAACTTTGCACTTTCCAGAGGAAGAAACCTTTCCATAAAAGGGGTTTAACCCTCTTGTTTAAGAATGAGAAAATCAAGGCTGATGGAGAGATCATGGAGTGGGATTTGAACCCAGAGCCCCTACCTGCAGTCAGCCCACTCCACTGGGGGAGAGGGTTCTCCTTATGGAGACCAACTAGATGAACTTGGAGTGGAGGGAGCCATTCCTTCCAGCCTTGGCCCCTCCTCCCCTCCTTGGGCCACTCTCCAAAGAGCCAAGCTTCAGATTATTGTTAATATTCTCTGCATAATTATTTCCAGAGTTAAAAATAGCCAAACGTGCGTTCTTTCTGCCCGTTGGCGCACGTTGCCTAGCGACATGGGTTCGGGGTGAGTTTTTGCTTCCTTTTTTTCTAAGTTGCCCCTTGTGTTGGAGAGAAGCAGCTGGGCCCCCAGGCTCCCGTGAGCTCCCCTGATTGTCAGAGGACTCTGACAATAAGTAGAAGAAGGGATGGCCTGGGGGTTAAGAGAGCAGGGTCCAAATCCCCCTCGGTGATCTCTAAAGCCTCAGTTTCTTCACAGGGAGAATGGGGGGATGATCCTTTTCTTCTTACTGCCCCACCATTTAAAAAACTGAGGCCCAAAGGACTCAATGGTTTTCCCAACACTGCTGGTCCAGTGAGCGGCAGATTGGAGCCCCTTATTTCACATCCGTTCCTTCTCCTGTGCCTCGCTGCCTTCCCAAGGTTCACTGGAGGAGAGGAATCTGTCTAAGGCTGAAAAAACATGAGCAATTTGTCCTCAGCCACTCCTCCTTGCTGGGATGAAGGCCGTGCTTCGTTCCTCCCTTCCCCGTTGCCCCTGCTGGCGTCTCCCTGGGGCCTCTGTGCTCCCCTAGCTCTCTGCCTCCATTTCCTCAGTGGATCCCCCAAGAGGTTGGTGAGGAAGGGGTTGGGTACAGGAAGAGTGAGCTAAGTCCCAAGCCGGGGCTCGCCCTGATGCCTGAGAGAAGGAGCCCGAAGTCCTGGCTTCAAATCCCGGCTTTGTCGCTCACAAATTACAACGGTGGGCAAGACATTGACCTTGTCTGGTTTTCACTTTGCTGGCCTTTTTAATGGGGGCAGAGATCAGTCTAGAGGTTTGGGGTAAGGAAAAATTCAAGATGACAAGAGAAAAAATATTTAGGGAGAGGAGCAAAGCTTGGATATGGGATTTAGTCTGTATCAGGGTGGGCTAGATGGGGGAGGGGGGACGTTTAGGAGGAAGCATGGTGTGGAGGAGGCTAGATGGGTTTGATAGGGCTTGGTTCAGAGAGCTTTGACTGCCAGGAAAGAAAATTTAATTAATAGGCAACAGGGAGTCATATGGTTAGATTTGGAGCGGTCTTTGAGATGAGGAAAATGAGACTAGGGACAGAAGTGACTTGCCCAAGATCATTTGGTTAATCTTTGGTCCCAACTCTTTACCCAAGCCTCATAAGAAGATTAAAGATTGTGTTCCTTGAACAATCATAGTTTGTTCATATTTTTTCTGTTAAATTTAAAATTTTTTATTGATTACATTTTTTATTTTTTTAATTTCTATTGATCTTTTCTTTTTCTATTCCCTAATTTCTGAATGCATCCATCCTGGTCCCTTCCTCACGGAGTCATCCCTTATAACAATTGGGGAAACCATTTAGTAAACTAAATCAAGTCACTTGTGGCAGTGTGTGTGTGTGGGGGGGGTGCCACGCTCAGAGTTCTCCACCTCTGCCAAGGAAAGAGGCAGATGCGTGTTCTCGTACCTCTGGAAAGAGGCAGGCGCGTGTTCTCGTACTCTTCAGAGCTGAGATTTTAGCCAAGCATTTGATCAGATCTCTCGTGCTGTTCTCATGGGCAGGATGGTGAGGTGGTGAGAGACAATCCCATATAGTTGGTGATGGAACTAATCAAATGACTGTAACCAAGAGGTAGTTTATTAATGGTTTGCTGTCGAGCCCCATACTATAGATCATTGCTATCAATGACGTGGATAAAGGCATAAAGACGGCAGGTTTATTGGGTTTATAGATGATGAAAGGACATTTAGGGGCAGGGTAACATTGGGTAATGGAGTCGGTATCCAAAAAGACATATCGCAACACTGGTCTGAATCTAATATGATAAAGATACATGGAGACAAATGTCAAGTATTATACTTGGGTCCAAAAAATCAACTCCCTAAATCCCAAGATAGGGAAGCTATGGCTTCCCAGAATTAGTCTGCAAAATCGTTGGGCATTTAAACACAAGTCAAATATGGAATTAGATTGTCCTCTGGTGGGTGGTTGTGGCAAGGAAGTAAGCATGGGTTCTCAAAAGCTCCACCAGGAGAGCACATCAGCTCTGGGTGGTCCGTTGTTACTGGGAAGCTTCAGGGATGAGCTTGGGAACAGCTGACTGTGTCTACTTTTCAAGGACCGTTCCAGCCAAGTGTGGGAAGGTTTTCTCACCAGCACACTGCTCGCAATTCCTTGTGTCTTGTCCCTGATATTTCAGAGTATTTAAGAACCTGGGAAGTGATGGTGCTGGTGTCCTCCGGCCTGATCAGAACACATCTGATGGGTTGTATTTGATTCTTGATAACCTGGGATCATTCCGAAGAGTTCATTCAGGATGGTGAGGGACTCTCGGAACATGGCGTGAAGTCATTGGGGCTTCTGAGTGAAGAGTTCAGGCAGGATACCTACATGTGGTCTCCCTTATCAAACTGGTCGACTTCCTGTTCTCTGAGTGGAAACATTTAAAAGCCTCCACTTTAGTTTCTCTAGGATTATTAAGAAATA
The DNA here is from genome assembly GCF_016432865.1 of Antechinus flavipes. Taxonomy (NCBI): domain Eukaryota; kingdom Metazoa; phylum Chordata; class Mammalia; order Dasyuromorphia; family Dasyuridae; genus Antechinus; species Antechinus flavipes. The sequence goes on from NC_067399.1 coordinate 674,972,201, forward strand.
ATATTTCTGGGGCAGGTAGTTGGTGTAATGGATAGCGCATCAGTCCTTAAGTCAGGAGGACCTGAATTCAAATGTGGACTCAAGACACTGAACACTTCCTGGCTGTGTGACTCTGGGCAAGTCACTTAACCCCAGTTACCTCAGCCAAAAAAAAAGAAAGAAAGAAAGAAATAATATTTCTTTACTCTAAAACACCCTTTTCAAAATCTTTGGAAAAGCCTCCAGTAAGGGCTTGTGTAGGTTGAGGACCTTCCTTAAGGACATGAGTTAAGAACCAACCTCCGGAAGTATTGGGAGCCAGCACCTTTCAAGGGGAAGGCTCCTCTTCCTTTGGAAGGAAGGGATCCAACTTCCTCAAACCATTGATTGCTCCAAAGGAGAGCCCAGAGGGGATGAGATGGCGACTCTGTCATTCTGGAAGCTTGCTCAAACTGGTTTGTTCCATATTCGGATTCTTTTTCTTCAGTGTTCCTATAAGTGTTCCCTGAGAGAATCATGTCTTAGGGAATTGAGTCCTCTGCCAGTTGGGGCGTCTCTCTCTTTATGCTAGAAATACTTGGATATGTGATTTATATTAAATTAAATGAATGAACTTTGTGCCTACGAGGTGCTTAATAAATGTATCTGGACTAAATGATGGCAGCAGAAGGGATTTCTGTTCTGGGATAGGTCAGACTAGCAGTGCCCCCTTCCCTCCCCGAATGGGGTGACATGGTGGTCAAAGGTGTCCATGTCTGCTGCCCCAGACAGGAAACGTGTCCAGGGACTGGGGAGCTCCGTCCTAATGCTCCGCGCTGTGCCCTGAGCAGACGTGCCAGGATGAAGAAGGCTGGGTGACGGCATCCCGCCGGGCTGGGAAGAGGAGGAGGGATGAGGGTGAGGGCGACCTCGGATGGAGATGAGGGAGTGGGGGCGGCAAGGGATGCCCATTCCCTCCAGTGGCAAGCACGGCCTTTCAGGACAGGGTCGCTTCTCTTTTTGTCTTCGAAGCCCCTGCATCTGCCAGTGTGCCCGGAACATGAGAAGCCCCTGAGTCATTGCACTGAATCAGGTTAGGGGAGAGAGAAGCGAACAAGAGGAGGGTGGGTTAGAGCTTGGACATAGGATCAGAGATCTGGAATGAGGAGCGTTGAAGCTCAGCTCTCTTTTGCTTTATTAGTACATATTTACTTCAGTCTTGATGGACTGACGTTGTAGACACACACTATTTAAAAAGTCTTTATGCATTTATTTACACAAAGGTGCTTTAGCCCACTTAGTTTATGCATGAGAAAGCTAAGGCTGACAGAAGTTAAGCTACTTATCCAAAATGACACGGGTAGTAAGCATCAGAATTGTTCGGCCATTTCAGTTGATCTGACTCTTCATGACCCTATTTGGGGTTTTCTTGGCAGAGATATCGGAGGCTTTTGCCATTTCCTTCTCCAGATCATTTTACAGATAAGGAAACTGAGGTAAAGTGGGTAAAGTGATTTGCTGGTGAGTCTGGGGCTCGATTTGAACTCGTGTCCTCTGAATCCAGACCCAGAGCTCTTTCATCCAAACAGTGATTCCCCCAGAGCCTTTAGAAAATCCTGGGCTCACCCAGTTGGTCTCATTATCTCAACATTTCAGCCTCCACCCCTGTAATCCTTAGTTCTCCGATGCCTCCTCAGGCTTCTCTTGTCTGCGAGCCCTTTCCCAAACAGGATCTCAAAGGACTTAGAGCTCTGTAGAACCTGTGAGGGAGGTAATGCTCGCTCATTTTACAGATGAGGAAACCGAGATCCCGTGAGTGAGGGTTATAGGGCTTAAAGGAGGGAGCAGCCGGGGATTTGAACCTGGGGCTTGCTCCCCCAATATGGATTCACAGAATTCTAGGACAGAAAGTCTTGGAGGCTGCCTCGTGTGGCCAGGGTCTGCAGGGGACCCCCTGCTACACTCCCTCTGCCTTAAGGCGGCCGCCCCAATGGGGACAGATCTGCCACAAGAAGGCTCCTGGGTTCTCTGCATCCTCCCCATCAGTCCTGCTGATCCAGAAGATCGAGCCGGGCCCTTCCTCGTGGCAGCTGTTCAGGAGCAGTCAGCAGCTCCCTCCTCTCTTCTCCCTCTGGCCAAGCATCCCCATGCCCTTCTTCCATCCCTCCTGAAGAGGAGAAAAAGGGGCTCGTGGAGGACACTGGGAGGGCCCTCCCCCGCGCACGCTGCCCACACCCTTTCCATTAGGCCTGCGGTTAACGTGCCGGGCACCCAGCCTTCCCCCACCGGGCCAGGGGACGGCTCCACTTATTCTGAGACAGGAGGCCGCCATCAGTCACTACTCCTCATTAGCTCTTCTTCATGACTGAGCAGGGTGTGTGGGGGAGGGGGGCTTTCTGTTTGTTCTGCCCCCATCTCTGCCTGTCTCTCCTCTTCTTCTCCACTTCCCGCCTGTCTCCCTAGTTTTCTGTCTCTTTCTTTCTCTCTTTCTCTTTGTGTCTCTCTTTCTCTCTCTCTTTCTCTTTGTGTCTCTCTTTTTCTCTTTCTCTTTGTGTCTCTCTGTTTCTCTCTTTGTGTCTCTCTTTTTCTCTTTCTCTTTGTCTCTCTCTGTTTCTCTCTTTGTGTCTCTTTCTTTCTCTCTCTTTCTCTCTGTGTCTCTCTCTCTTCTCTTTGTGTCTCTCTTTCTCTCTTTAAATCTTTGTGTCTCTCTTTCTTTCTCTCTTTCTCTTTGTTTCTCTCTCTCTTTCTTTCTTCTCTTTGTGCCTTTCTCTCTTTTTCTCTCTTTCTCTTTGTGTCTCTCTCTTTCTTTTTCTCTCTTTCTCTTTGTGTCTTTCTCTCTTCTCTTTGTGTCTTTCTCTCTTTCTCTCTCTCTCTCTTTTCTCTCTCTTTCTTTCTTTTTCTTTCTTTCTCTTTGTGTCTGTCTCTCTCTTTTTCTCTTTAAATCTTTGTGTCTCTCTTTCTTTCTCTCTCTTCTCTTTGTGTGTCTCTCTCTTTCTCTCTCTCTTTGTGTCTTTCTCTCTTTTTCTATCTTTCTCTTTGTGTCTCTTTCTTTTTCTCTCTTTCTCTTTGTGTCTTTCTCTCTTTCTCTCTTTTTCTCTCTCTTTGTGTCTCTCTCTTTTCTCTCTTTCTCTTTGTGTCTCTCTTTTTCTCTCTTTCTCTTTGTGTCTCTTTCTTTTTCTCTCTTTCTCTTTGTGTGTCTCTCTCTTCTCTTTGTGTCTTTCTCTCTTTTTCTCTCTTTCTCTTTGTGTCTCTCTCTTTCTCTCTTTTTCTCTCTTTGTCTTTCTCTTTTTTCTCTCTCTCTGTGTCTCTCTCTTTCTTTCTTTTTCTCTCTTTCTCTTTGTGTCTCTCTTTTTCTCTCTTTCTCTTTGTGTCTTTATCTCTTTGTCTCTCTCTTTCTTTCTTTTTCTTTCTTTCTCTCTTTCTCTTTGTGTCTGTCTCTCTCTTTTTCTCTTTAAATCTTTGTGTCTCTCTTTCTTTCTCTCTCTGTCTCTCTCTGTGTCTCTTTTTCTGTCTCTCCCCTCCCCCTCCTTTGTGTGTGCTGCCATGTAGAAAACCCAGAGCATCCATCCCTCCAGCTCACCGGAAGGACCTGGGGCAGAAGGGCCGGGCCTCTGGGGGGGAACCAAGAACAGCGACTTGAAAGTTTCCGTGGTTTGATTCATGGTGAGGGCCTTTGTTTCCCGCAGCGTTCTGCCATCTTGTTTCAGGAGGGCGAGGAGGTTTTTCTCCTTGGTGAGAGAAGGGCCTGGTCTGAGATGGAAACAGACTGTCTGCCCACGTAACACGGCGCTTTCTCTCTCATGACCTCATTCATTACCCTTTAAGGGAGTGCAATGGTTATTTCTTATTTTCCCACTGGGGAAGCCGAGAGGAAATCACTTTCCCAATGTCATGTAGCTGGTGTCCGAGGCGAGATTCGAACCTGCACCCGGGGCGTAGTGCGGTGACCACTGCGCTGCAGCCATCCCCGCTTTACAGCTATGAATAAATGACGTGCAATGTAGGTCCTGGGTCCCTTAATGAAAGATTCGGGGAAAGCCAGTGCATACTGCAATGAGAAGCTTTTGAACCAGGAGTCAGAAGGCTGAGCGTGGATGCTTGCTCACCTACTGCGTGCCCAGTGAGCTGCTGTAGCTTTTGAGCCTCAGCCTTCTTATCTGTAACATGGGATGACCTGTGGGTGGGCTGTTTTGAGGAAAGACTGTATTTAAATGCTAGTTATTATTTTTATTGTTACTTGGCTCTATTTTGTTAACTTTATTGTTATTTATGATATTATCATTATTTGTTATTAATAATTTATTATCAAAAGACTATGTAAAGAGATGTCAGTTATTAATACCGATTGTTTGGAGCCCAGAAGAGGCAGCCCCCGGCCCCTCCTCCTCAGTGACCCCCCCGTCTGCCTTCACAGGGGTCACCTCTCATAGTAGGGAGGCTGGGGCCGGGCTTTAGTGCCCAGAGGATCTTCCCTCTTTCTAAAAACCAGGCTGGTAAGAGTTGGCCCCTTCTCTGAATCGTGCTTTGAGTAACGAAGAGAAAATGCTAAATTTCATGGGAGTGAAATTTTAGGGAAAAGAAAGATGTTTTCTCACACAACAAGTTCCTGGCCCAGTCTGGATGGGCCTCTTGGGGGAGGGGGGGCGTTCTGCTGGACAGCTCCATGGCTCCAGCGTCAGGTCCATCTTCCTCAAACACACACCTCTCTGGGGGCCTCTCCCTGCCATTGCCCCTGCTCCTCCGTGGCCCACCCTCCAGTGGTTCTGCTCTTCCAGGGATCCAGGGCCGCACAACGTCCCCGCCCGCAGGATGGACTTTTGCTAGGGGAGAAGCTTGGACTTGCCCCAGTCTCTCCACCCCGACCCAAATCTGGAGAGTGGGCCCGGGCCTGGGGCCCAGCTTCTGTCCTCCTCCTCCTTACACAGCGTCCGCCATCTTGTGCCAGAATTCCCGCCGAGCACTCCCTGCTTCTCCTCCCTGAGCCTCCCATTTCCCATTGCTCCTCATTCTTCAGATCCTGAGGGGGGGCCGGAAAGGGCCGGGGGCTCACTCATCCTCGTCTGGAGGATCTCGTTCAGGGTTACTCGGGTTAGGGAGCACTCCTGTTCCTGAACGAGGGCCCCGTCTCCTATCCAGGTGCACTTGCTCTCATGGGAGCCGCACCATGGACTCAGAGCTCGAGGGGACCTTGTGGGCAGCAGGTCCAGCTTCTCATCCCACAGATGGAAACGGAGGTAGATGGGGATGAGCAGACTGCCGAGGTCCCCAGGCTCGGTTCCCTTCCCTCCCAGCTCTTCCTCCCGCTGTTAGTATAGAGACTGTTAGTATAGAGATGGTTGTTTGAACGTCATCTCCTCCTTTGCTGGGAGCTCCTTGAGGGCAGACACTGTTTTTGCCTTTTTTGTACTTAGCACAGTGCTTCACATACAGTAGGTGCTTAATAAATGTCTATTGATTAATTGTTACAAATCCAGCTATTCACTCAATTGGGACACACTTGGAAATAAAATTGGAGAGATAAATTGGGTCAGGCTCCTGGAACTTCTGGAAAGGAAGGGCTGCAGTCTTGCCCTTGCTACTTGGAATCTGGGAGATCATCCATGGGGGCGCTTCCTTCACAAGCCAGCCTCACTTTCCCCTCCAGTTCTTGTCCAGGACTTTGCTAGAGATAAAATGAGATAATATTTTGTTAAATGTTTCCAGATCCTTAAAGTGCCTTCTGAATGCTAACTGTTTTATTGTTATTCAGGGAAAGGAAAGGGAAGGGATTAAACATTTATTAAGCACCTAATGTGTACCAGGCTCTGTGCTTAAGTGCTTTGCAAATACTATCTCATTTGATGTTCCCAAACAATCCTTTGAAGGAGGTGCTGCTATTACAACAATTTTACATTTGAGGAAACTGAGGCAATCTGAGCTCACACATCCAGGAAGTGTCTGAGGCTGGACTTGAATTCAGGTTTTCCTGACTAAGGCCCCCTCTCACTGGAGGTGATCACGGAGGCCACATGGCTCTGTCGGGTCTGATGTAGAAGGTTCTTGCTGAGGCAGGGATTGGACCGGGCAGCCTCTAAAATCCCTTCCGTCCCTGGGAGTCTGTCATGTGGTTGGAGGCCTTAGAACCTCACTGTCCATCCATGGACTGCCAGGAGCCCGAAGGGCACTGAAAGGGAGACGGGGCGGGCACCAGGAGGCCGTAGAGTATTTCCAGTGTGGGTGATGAGCAAGCAGTGGGAGCAGGGAATTGTTTTGTATTCTTCTCTTTTTTTATTCTCTAGCGCCAGCTTTGCCACAAGGCCTTGAAGCGAATGAATTTTGGATACTTGAGGTTGTTGAAGTCTAGGAACCGTATGATTCCATAAGGAGGTTAGCTGGTCCCATGGTGGGCGAGGAATCAAAAATGGCGGCCCAAGAGCCCTCCAAGGGGGTCTCCCAGAAAGCCTCCCCCACCCCACATGAGATTAATGGCCCAACATGACTCCCAGATGGGCTCAGCCATGCCCTGATGGTGAGGGGCATACCTCGATGGAAAAGGACAGCGGTCCCAGAACTAAACCCGAGCCAGGATTTGTTGCAGCAACCTCTTGTCCTTCTCAAACTTCCAGTCCTTCCTCAGCTGCCTGTGTGGGCAAGGTTCCAAGCTTCATTTTCCCCATCCGGAAGAGCAATGGTTTGGAGGGATTATTCCCGAGATCCTTCCCTCCTCCAGGCCCTGTGATCCTCATGACCCTGAGTCATCGGGCAAAGCTGAAGTTGTGCTGGAGGAGGCAGGAGCGTGTGTTCTGGGAAGAATTCCAGCCAAGCTGCTTAGAATGGAGTTTGGGAAAGGGAGAAGCTTCGGCTCTCCGGCCTCGCGGAACAAGGGGTGACCAGGAAAATTCACTCGGGGTAACCGGTGTTCTGGTGAATTTTCCTGGGGACCTCCGGCCTCCAAGAAGTGCTTCTCAGATTTCCCGGGAAGGTTTGCCCTTCCAGCCACACAAAGCCCTTCCCCAGTTCCAGCTTCTTTCCAGTTCTTGGAGACCTGCTTGTCCCAGCTCAGTGATGCGCTGGAGGAAACATCAGGTCATCCTTTGTTCCAGCTGCCTAGCCCCAAAAACACAAGCCTGGGGGCCTAACAGACCCCCCGAGTCCGTCCCCTTCTTACCGAGGAGAAAAAGCCAGTCTTGGAGCAGGAGGTTCATTCCTTAGTTCATTCCTCTGGTGGCCAAACTCTGCCTCCTTCACTCCTCTGACCCAGGTGCCCCTCCATCCTCTGCCCGGGTCTGCTTTCAGGAACCCCTGACTTACTGCGTTGTGGGAAATCAGCTCCACCACCAGCCCCAGTCTGATCATCTGTGTGGCCATAAAGGGGCTTGGAGACAGAGGGACAGTGGGGCTGGCACCCTGAGCACGGGGCTCTCCTTCATAAGGGTGTGCACTCAAGCTGGGCTGTCTCTAAAGAGTTTGGCTGCATGACCTTCTGCACAACGTCGCCCACCCCGGGGGAAATCCGGGGCCGGACAGAAAGGGCTGTGGCTTTCACGGCCCTTCCCTTCCACAGTGTGAAGAGGGGAGAGTGACCATGTCCCAGCCGTCTCCCTGGCACTCGTCCCCTTCGTTCTCCAAGTCCGATGCACGTCAGGGGCAGGAGGCTCGAATCCTAGAACCTGGGTTCGAGTGTCAGCTCAGTCACTTCCTGGCTGTGTAATCCTGGGAAGATTAGTTTAACTCTCCAGGTCTCCGTTTCCTCATCTGTAAAACCAGGGGCCGACCTGGGTGACTTCTCCCTTCCCTTCTGGCTCTAAAAGTGGGATCCCATGACTCGACCGCCCTTGCCTTTTGGGCCTCGGATCAATATTTCCAAGTGAGTCATTCCCCAGAAACATTCGCAGAGTGCAGAATGACTTCCTGAGGAAGTGAGCCCTTCTGTGGGCCACAATGAGGCTCTGCAAACAGTCCTGGGAGAGGGGCTTCTTACCAGAGGGCTTGCTGACCCAGAACTCTCCTTGTTCTGGACTCCGCTGCCTTCTGGGAGCTTTTGTTTGAACTTGTAAGTGTCCGATCTTCCAATCCTGACCTTTCTTCTTAAGGAAACTCTTATTTCCGTATGACCAGGATGCTAATGAGAAGGTTTTACCTTTCTCTGGGGCTGGAATCAGAGCATCTTGGGGGCTGCACGACATTGAGCAAGTCGTGTTCCTGCGCTCCGGTTTCCTTCTGTGTACAATGAGTAGCTTGGCCTGGATGGTCTCCAAGGTGCCTTCCTCCTTAAAGTCCGTGATCCTTTGAGATGAATGGTGGGATAGGACGGTGGGTCAGAAGGTACCTGCTATAATGATAAAGTCCTTTGCAAAACTAAAAAAAAGGTTCTTCTCACCTTAATTGTGCCGGGGATTTGACGGCCTTAGCTCCACAGAAGTGAGGCCAGAAACGAGCCAGGTGGAGAGCCTGAAGAAAACCTTTACGCGTCACCAGCGTGTCTCGGGCTATCGGAACCTTCTGTGGCCTGCGGCCTCTGGCCTGGACCTGCCCGGAGCCCTCTCGCGCCTTCTTTTTCCATGGAATCGGGACCTGACTCCGGGGCAGCAGGTTTCCGCTGCCCAAGACCCGGCTCTGGAATGTGGGGGCTTTTCCTGCCGCGTGGGGGAAAGATCCGAGTTCCTACATCATCGGCTGGGTAGCTTGCTTGGGGGCGTTTCTGAACCCCTGTCCCGGAGCCCGCCTCTTACTGTGAGCATTCGGCTTGTTCTGGGCCAGTTTTCCCGAGTGTTTGGCATCGGGGGAAGAATTAGTGTAGACGCCCCTCTGGCCCGGCACTCCCTTGTCCCGCCCGGGTCACTTCCTCCCAAGGTTTCTGTCTGAGGGCGAGCAGGCCCCTCCAAGCCCCTGCCCTTTCCCTGGGGGACACTGACCCCCTTTGCTGGCGGGATGGCCACGGGAGGGCAGCTGAGAGAGCTCCTGCTCTCACAGTCACTGGAGACACAGAGGCCTGGCTGGGCCTTTTTAGATCCCTCCATCTGGATGCATTTTCTCCTTTGTTAGAATGTAAGCTCAGCGAGGGCAGGAAGGATTTCACTTTTGTCCGGGTACCTCAAGGTGCAGTAGGTCTGCCACATAATAGGTGCTTAATTATTGATGAATAAGCATCCATTAGGCACCTGATGTATGCCAGACATGCGCTAGACACTGGGGTACCACGACAAGGACAATGTTTGCTCTCAAAGAGCCTGCAGTCTATCAGGGGTGGTCCCCCACGCATTTACAAGTAGATGTAGAATGACCATATACAGAACGATGAGAAGGGAGTGAAATGGAGGCCTGGACATCACAGAGAAGGAAGAGAAGAGGGTCACACCCTCGAGGGACGTGAAGACCTGTCTTTGGAACATGATGTCATCGGTGATGGCAGATTCATGTAGAAATGGGGGCCGCTAAGTCCCCAGGGGCTGCATGTTGACTCAGCGTTCCAATGTTATATTATCTATGTTTTATTTATTTTGTTCAACGCAGTATTTATGAATTACATTTTAGTCTGTTTGGGTCCCAGTGGGGGTGGGCGGGTGTCGGATGTGAGAATGAAACAGCCACAGATGGAGAAGGAAGGGTCTCCCAGGAAGGAGGAGAACCAGCAGAGAGCAGCAGCATGAAGGCACAGAGAGGAGGCGCTGTCCAGGAGGAGAGAGGGTTAGATCCAGCGTGGAGAGATTGCTGGTGACCTTGGTGGGGAGAAAGGAGGGAGAAGGAGGAAAAGAAGGAAGGAAAAAGGGAAGGAAGGAGGGAGGGAAGGAAGGGAGGAAAGAAAGAAGGAAGGGAGGAAAGAAAGATAGAGGAAAGGAGGGAAGAAAGGAAGACTGGAGAGAAAAAAGGAGGAAGGGAGGGTATAAAAGGAAGAAAAGAAAAAGAGAGGGAAGGTAGTGTCCCTCAGTCTGCTCCCACAGAGCTCCCATTTGCTTCACTGCCCGGACCTGGCTGCTGGCCCCCAGTTGTCCACCTTTCCCCCTTCCTTTCTTTCCCTTCTCTAAGTCTCACTTCCCCAAACCCGCCAGCGTTCAGTGAAGCTGGAGAGACCATGGACACTTCCAGCCCCGAGCACAGCGGCCTCTCCGTGGCCGGGTTTCCTGGGCTTGCAGACCTGAGTCAGCCGCTCTGAGGCCCGACAGCTATTTTTAGGTTGCACTGGCCGGGGGGCCGGGGGTGTGATGTGCCGGGATTCTGGCGGCTCCTGCCTCCGGCCGCTTCCTCGGGCTGCGATCCTCCCCTGTGGTGGCCCCCTCCTATCCCACCCCTCCTTTGAGGGTCAGCCGGCTCCAGGCCTGCTGCACCCCTCCCCACCCCCACCCCCACACACTTCAGGAAGTCTCAGGCTAGCCCGGGCTGGAGGCTGGTCTGTCCCGTAAGCATCCATGGCTGTCCCTGCGCCTCATCAGGAAGAAGACCCCAAGCCTGCCCTGCTGTTTCCCAGCTTTGGGCCCGGCCTTTGGCCTCCCCTGCTTTAAGACCTTTGTCTGTAAGATGAGGAGACGGACTAAGAATGAAGATGGACGAGAGGGGACGCAGGGGCTCAGCCGGGAGGGGGAAAAGGCTCCCCCCGGCGCGGGTGATGATTGGGTGAAGGGCGCGGGAGCGTTTCATCGGGAGGAGTCTCAGGACGAACAGGGGCGCTGCTGGCAGGTGGGGGACACCCGTCATGGGGCGGGGGTCCGACTTGTTGTCTTGGGCCCAGAGAGCACGTGCCTGACGCATAGTCAGTCCTTTATGAATGCTTGTTGACTGACTACATGAGGGCAATAGGGGGAACACGCAAAGAAGCAAAACTAGACTGTGAGTAAGGAAAACCCGCCCCTCGCGGTGGGGGGGCCTTTGGGAAGGAGGAGTTCTGTGTCTTCCCGGGTGCGAAGCGGCTTCTCTTTACGCCTGAGCCAGCGGCCTCTGGGGTCTGGTCTGTCCCACATCCAACGTTCTGTGAGCGTCCCTGTGAGAGCCGCTCCCCGCGCCGAGCTGCCCCTCTCTGGTGACCTCACGGCAGAGGCAGGACGTGGGACTGACCCGCGTTCTTCAGGATTTCCTTTTCTTTCCTCCACTTGAGGGGGAAGCTCCCCTCCCCAGTGAGCAGCCGGCCCCCAATCTGCCCTCACAGTCTTAGAGACTTGCTGGGCCCTTGGAGGAGCCGGTAACTGGGGTCCCACGGAGGAGCCAGCGGCCGGGTCCCACCGCCAGGGCCCCGGGCAGGACTCGGCTCCGTGCTCTCCACTCCGAGAGCGTCCCTGTCCGTGGTACCGGCCACCCCCACCTTCCGCTCATAAATGTCAAGGAAAGCCGCAGCAATAGAAATAAACTGACTGTCAGTGCAACCTCGATGGGCTTCCTGGAGAGGGGGGCGGCGCCCAGCGCAGGAGCCGCGTGGGGCAGACCTTTCTCCGGAGAGCCCCCCGAGGGCCGACCCTGCCAGAGCTTGGACTGACCCCCCCTCACCCCGGTTTTGTCTTCTGTCCACAGATGCAGAGATCGAGAACGAGGCTGAGCGACTTCACCTGCCGACCCACGCGGCGCCATGGACCAGCCTCTGACGGTGAATTCTCTGGTGTGTGCCCGCTGTGCCCGCGGGGCGCTTTTAGAAAGGGGACCACTCACTTACACACTCACTTACATACTCACACACTCACACTCACACTCACGTGTATACTCACATGTACACATTCTCAGACACATCTACCCACATACCCTCACACACACATGCACTCATATACTCCTTTTTCTCTCGCACTCACACATGTACTTACCCACACTCACAACACATTCAGACTTAAACTCATTCTCTCTCACGTACTCACTTACAAACAACAACATGCACACTCACACATATACTTACAGACACTCACACACACTCAGACTTACACTCACATGCTCTTTCACACACTTAGACATATACTCACTCTTTCTCTCTCACAAACTCAAATGCACAGACACTCACACACACTCAGACTCACATACACACTCACACATCCTCACATATTGCACACTTATACACACACATAGGTTCACACACATACTCTCACATACTCTCTGTTTTTCTCTCTATCTCTCTGTGTGTGTGTCTCTCTGTCTCTCTGTGCCTCTCTATCTCTGCCTCTCTGTCTCTCTGTCTCTGTCTCTGTCTCTCTCTGTCTCTATTTCTCTCTCTGTCTCTCTGTCTCTGTCTCTGTCTCTCTCTCTCCGTCTTTGTCTTTCTGTCTCTGTCTCTCTGTCTCTCTCTCTGTCTCTCTGTCTCTGTCTCTCTATCTCTCTCTCTATCTCTCTCTGTGTCTCTCTGTGTCTCTCTCTATCTCTCTCTGTGTCTCTCTGTGTCTCTCTCTCTCTGTATCTCTCACTCTCTCTCACACACATACACACACACACCATACAAAAGCCCATGGCCATGGACCCCCCTTGCTCAGGCTGCCTCTCAAACCCCTCCGCAGCCACCTGGCATCCTCCCCATCTCCTCCTTTGAGGAAGTGATTAATCACAGCGCCGTCTCGCCAGGACTAAAAATAACTGGGCCGCTCTGCCGCATTCTGCACACATCTGGCCCCTCGTGGGGAGCGGGCTTTTGGGGGGCACTTTGGGCAGACGGACTTCAGTCCGAGTGAGAGTAAGTGCTGAGGACTCATGTCATTGGGGCCCTGGGAGAAGGTGATTTATGTATGGAAAGTCCGAACTGTCTGGTCCAGCAATCCAAGGACTACTTGGCTATTACCCAGCCTACCTTGGGGTCACTTTGGAAAGGAAGAGCCTGGAATCTTTCAGGGGGAAAGTGCAGTTCTCAGCACTGGGTCCAAAATATAACAAAGCGATGTCGTGGGGTCCCTGCCACATCTGGGCTGACTCTAAAGTTTCATTTCTCCTCCCAGAAAATGGCCCAATTTTTATTGAATTTCTAATTTCTCTTTAAGGATGATTTCCTGCCAATGTCCAGTCTGCAATGAGGATGTTGTGTGAAAAAAAAAAAAGAGCTTTTTAATTTAGAGCTTGGCAAAAGGCAGAGAGGCATAATGGAAAGATTGCACCACTTGGAGTCAGGAGAAACCTGGATTTAAATCTTACCTCAGATTCTTGATAGGTGTATAACCCTACATAAGCCACCTTCCTTCTGAGCCTCAACTTTCTCTTCTGTAAAATGGGGATAATAGTGTCTGCATTACTTATTTCTCAGGGTTATTGCAATCCTCAGATGATAAAAATTCCTATTTAGGACTTTGATTCCATTCAAAAATAAACTTCTTAAGGATGGGGGGTCTTACTTTTTTTCAATTCAATTTTATTCTTTTCAATGATCAAAAATCTATGTTTTATCCCTTCCTTTTCCTCTTGATCTCATTTGATAAAGAAAAACTTAAACACAAAATTTTATGGCCAGTTAACTAAAACAATCCTCCATGTGGTCCATGTTAAAAAAAAAAAAAAAGATGGTGTCTTCTGTGCCTGAATCCATGCCCCCTCTGCCAGGAGATGAGCCGCACACAGGCTTTCATTTTTGCCTCTATATCCCCAATACAGTACAGTTTGCACATAGTAGGCATTTAGTAAATTCTTGTTGACCTGAATTAAATTGGGATTTACATTGGAAAGCAATCTGGGAAAGGAGAGGATAAAAAAGCCTGTAGTACAAAAAGTATTTTCTCAGCCCCTTAAAGTGCCATCTAAAAAGTAGAGGAAAAGGTTCTAATGCATCAGGGAGGCTTGTTTCAGCGTGGCTGAGGCTCCTCAAACAGGAAGGATTGTGGGTTGCTGACAGCTAAGGTTGGATGTCACAGAGTACAGAAAGGAAGGAAGGAAATTGCATTTATTAAACACCTGCTACCTGCCAGGTTCTGTGCTAAACACTATATCCTATGAAGTAGATGCTCTTATTATCCTCATTTTATCATGAGGAAACTGAGGCAGACAGAAAGGAAGTAACAACTCAGAGTCACATGGTAGGAAGTGCCCGCAGCTATATTTCAATTCAGAGCTTCCTGATTTCAAGCCCAGTGCTCTCTCCGTTGCACCACCTGGACGTCCAGGTAAAGACAGCAGGTTTTCCTAGAAAAAAAGATAAATTAAGGGCCAGAGGACCTGGGTTCAAATTCTATTTCAGCCAGTCAGGGGGACTTTGGTAAATCCTAACCTCTCTCGGATAGCTGACGAGGGAGAAGTTCTGAGGTTCCTCCCTTCTTGCTTTGGATCTCTGGTCCCAGTGTCCTCCTCGGAGGCTCAGATGACTTTCCTAAAATGGCTTAATTCTTTCAAAGAATTCCAGCAGGTGTGAAGATAATATGTCATAGGAATGAGAACAAGAACACCAACAAGAATGACTGGCATTGGTTTGTTAAAGCTTAGACAGTGCATTACCCAAGTGTCTACATCTCATTTTAGCCTCATGATAGCCCTGTGAGCTAAGTACCCCATTTTGCAGATGAGAAAACTGAACCTCAAAGAGATTAAATGCCTTGGCCTTAATTACACCGAATTGGGGAAATCATAAGTAGCATTTGAACCCAGGCTTTTCTAGCTCCCTGTCCCCAGCACTCAGTGATTCAGTAAGCTGAGTGATTTGGGCCAAAGGGATAGCCCCAAGTAAAGAACTCTTCCTGAATGCTGATATAGTAAGACTCAGAAGAAATATTTAGTAAATATTTGCTGAATCCTCTGAAGCTCTTTGATATGGTATTTTTCTTCTACTGGGACAGCTTTTTGGACAAGCCAGGCAGGTTTAACCAGGGCTGACCATGGCACTCTGTACCACGGAATAAACATTTAGGAGCAGCACTTTCTCCCCACAGTAGTTTGCTAGGCCACACCACCCACTCCTCATTTCTCATCTGGCCCCATGCCATGAATTACTGGGTCCCATTGTCGCAAAGTCCCCTCGATTCAGAGGGATTTCTGGAAGCCCTCACCTAGCTCTCCTCATGGAGATTGAAAGGCTGGGGATCATTGGCTGGGCTAGACACTGGGGGTCCACTCAGCCCCGGGCAGCCTGCCTTCTATCTCATTCCTCCCCAGTAGTTTGTCTTGGTTGGAATCATTCCTGGTAATGCCTGTGAAGATCAAGTTAGCACTAATTTAAAGTCCTTGGTCTTTATTCTTGGTCTTTAAGGGTAGGAATGAATTAGATGGAAGCAGAATCTCCACGATCTCTCCTCTTTGTCTCCCGCCCAAAAGTGACCCTGGCTAGTCTTACTCCACCCCCTAGTCCCACCTACAGTTCTCTGTCTACACCAATTATCGAGCCAGCACAGAATAGTGGGAAGGGCTGTTTTCCAAGCATATGCTTATAGAGTATGTCCAATCGGTAATTAGCCTTAAATGCTCGGATCTCAGTGCATCAACTCAAGACTTTCAGCCCTCTACATCTCCTGCTTTCTTTTGTTTTAGAACACAGGTGGTCATGCCATCCCTGACTTCTCAGGGAGGTGGGAACCCCAAAAAGGAGGTGATCACAATGACTTTGTTTCCACTCGGAAGTAAGCTCCTTGAGGGCAGCGGCTGCTTCGTTTTTGTCTTTGAATTTTGGGGACTAGACTATCTTTGTTACCCAGAGTTCTTAGAGGCTTATTGAAGCGGAGCAGGTTGAATTTTGCATTGAGCTGTCACATTTCTAGGAGCAGGATTGTTAAAATAGGCAACACGGAGTTTCTGCTTTCAGCATCTCTATCAGTATCCTGGGCGAAGAATTAGAATTCCAGGGCTTTCTACCTAAAACCTGAGTGACCTCGAGCTAGAGGCCTCCAGAGGCCCTTCTAGCTGGAGATCTAGGGCTCTTGGTTGGAGCTGGGTGGGCTGACCTCCAAGCTCCAGCCCCGTGTCGAGCCTGCCTGGGGAGAAGGGTGGACGGCGGCTCATTCCTGGAGGTGCGCTATCCCCCAATAAGGGACCCCTGTTACTTTACAGAAAAAGTTAGCTGCCGGGCCGGACCACACCGACGCGTCCCTGAGTCCGGAGGAACGTGTCCGGGCCCTGAGCAAGCTGGGCTGCAACATCACCATCAATGAAGACATCACCCCGCGCCGCTACTTCCGATCGGGGGTGGAGATGGAGCGAATGGCGTCCGTGTACCTGGAGGAGGGAAACTTGGAAAATGCCTTTGTCCTCTATAATAAGTTTATCACGTAAGTCTCGTGTGCTTATCACCCAATGTCCTGGACTGAGTGTCTGTCACTGGCCAATTGTCACTTTGGGAGAATCCTCGTCGTGGTCTAGAGCCCCCATTTTTCTCCTGGTCTAGGGTGGCGGGGCGGGGGGGGGGGGAGCGGAGGGATGGATGAGGGGAGGGAGCCGGGCTCTCTCGGAAGGAGAGAATGGAGTACTCGGAGGTAGGGACAGCTTCATTTCCCCTTGTGTCTCTGGAGCCTAGCACACGTCAGAGTTTAATAATCGCTGATGGATGGATTTCTTGATACCCTGGAGCCAAATCCTGCCCCTGGCCCTCCCAGCTCTGTGACAAGTGTTTTAAGTTCTCTGGGACCAGGGGCAACAAGAATGATCATGATAACAGCCGACATTTATCTAGCACTCTGAGGTTCAGAAAGGGCCCTTCCTAGTATCTACTCACAACAGCCCTGGGAGGTATATGCCATTATTACCCCATTTTACTGATGGGGAAACCGAGGCAAACAAGAGCCACCCAACTAGTAGAGGAGGTTTAAAAGCTTGGGTGACCTTGGGAGGAAGCCTCATTACAAGTGTTGACCCGTCCCCTGGCTCATCTCCTGTTTTCTGCTGTTTTCTGGGAACTCACAGACCGGGGAGGAGGCGGCTTGAGAAGGGGGTGAGGAAAGTTATTTAGCAACAGCAGAAAAACAGGAAGCCTCACTCCCAGATCCTGCCAGAGGGGAAGGGGAAGGGGCTGCCCCTCTCTGCCCCGCTCCAGTCCCCCCTGCGCATCCAGAGGCTGGGAGCCTGGCAGATGGCCCTTCCTGTCCCCTGGGGACCAGCTTTCTGTTTCCCTGCATTTATCTCAGAAATGTTGGAAGAGGAGCCGTTCCCACCCCCTGCCTGGGGCTGCAGGTCCCCTCCCAGGAGGGTTTCTGAGGCAGAAATCACAAGCCCATAAAATCTTGTTGACTGTTCTGTGTGTTCCTGAAGAAGTGGGAAACACTCAGTCTGGGGGGGGAGGCCCCAAGTCAGCCCCTACTACTGAACCAACTGCCTCGGGCCCACGCCCGGCCTTGTTCCAACATTTCCTCTCCTCAGCAGACCCCAAAGGGTCCAGACAGGAGCAGGAGTGAATTAAGCATTCCCCCGTACACTTCTCCTTTCTCCACCAATGGCCTCCATCCCCGGCCGTCATGTAACATGGAGGGTCTCTTCTTTCCTCTTGCAGCCTGTTTGTAGAAAAGCTGCCCACTCACCGCGACTACCAGCAGTGCGCAATCCCCGAGAAACAGGACATCATGAAGGTATGGGAGGGGCTCCCCTGTCCGTGCGCCTCCCCTCCCTCACCCTGCCACCCAACCCCCTCCCACCCCAAAGTTCATTTTGGTCTTTATTTGGCCACTTAGTCTCCAGACATGGTCGTTGGTGGGGAGGAGCCACACCAAGATGGCCGCCATGGGACTCCTCAGTCGTGAGAGTGGGGGGCGGGAGCCATCCTTCCTCTAAGGGAATGAGCCTGGGACCCATTCCACGAGCCAGGGACCATCTTTTTGGCCATCTTGGATCATCGCTGGGGTCCGTCCTGGGAGGGCATGGGTGGGACACAGTTCCAGTGGTGGAGAGCTCTAAAAATCCTATATCTGAGGCCAAGTAGAGGCATTTTTGTCTATGAGGACCTGGCTTCAGAGCTGTTGGATGGGGTGATCCAAGATGGACGGACTAAGGCCTCCGCAGAAAGTGGGAGCGGATCTGACGGGGGGGACGGAGGCTGGGGACGGACTAAGGCCTCCTGCAGAAAGTGGGAGCGGATGTGATTGGGGGGACGGAGGCTGGGGACGGACTAAGGCCTCCCGCAGAAAGTGGGAGCGGATGTGATTGGGGGGACGGGGGCTGGGGACGGACTAAGGCCTCCACAGAAAGTGGGCGCAGATCTGATGGGGGGGATGGAGGCTGGGGACGGACTAAGGCTTCCCGCAGAAAGTGGGAGCGGATCTGATGGGAAGGATGGAGGCTGGGGATGGACTAAGGCCTCCCGCAGAAAGTGGGAGCGGATCTCACAGGGGGGACGGAGGCTGGGGACGGACTAAGGCCTCCCGCAGAAAGTGGGAGCGGATCTGACGAGGGGGACGGAGGCTGGGGACGGACTGAGGCCTCCCGCAGAAAGTGGGAGCGGATCTCACAGGGGGGACGGAGGCTGGGGACGGACTAAGGCCTCCCGCAGAAAGTGGGAGCGGATCTGACAGGGGGGACGGAGGCTGGGGACGGACTGAGGCCTCCCGCAGAAAGTGGGAGCGGATCTGATGGGGGGAGGGACAGAGGCTGGGGACGGACTAAGGCCTCCCGCAGAAAGTGGGAGCGGATGTGATGGGGGGGGACGGAGGCTGGGGACGGACTAAGGCCTCCCGCAGAAAGTGGGAGTGGATCTGATGGGAGGGATGGAGGCTGGGGACGGACTAAGGCCTCCCGCAGAAAGTGGGAGCGGATGTGATTGGGGGGGACAGAGGCTGGGGACGGACTAAGGCCTCCCGCAGAAAGTGGGAGCGGATCTGATGGGGGGACGGGGGCTGGGGACGGACTAAGGCTTCCCGCAGAAAGTGGGCGCGGATCTGATGGGGGGGACGGAGGCTGGGGACGGACGAAGGCCTCCCGCAGAAGGCCAGAACAGAGCTGGGTCTTGAAGACATTCAGAAGCTGGAGGAGGAAGGGAGCAGCCGGGCCCCCTCTCCTTTCTCCGCACTTTACAGTCTTCAGACAGTGACTCTGGGATGCTGAGTGACTGACTTGCTCAGCATCACATGGCCTGTGGGTGTCAGATGCAGGACCTGAACCCAAGACTTCTTACTTCCAAGGCCCCCTCTCACCAGTCGGGTCCTAAATGTAAATATGAAATAGCTTTATTTTTTCTTCTCTCTTAAATTCCCCCCAAGCTGCTCTTTTATGAAAGAGGTGGAAGTTCCCTAGTAGCCAGCCCCGGTAGAATAAGTGGCGTGTCTCCTTCCGTGTCCGACGGCCACGCCTCTGTCCATCCCAGCTGGATTTTCTGCAGGTGCCTTGGAGAGGAACGGAAACTTGCTACTCTGGGGAGAAACAGTGGCCTAGCGGGGAAAGAGCTGGCCTGGCTGGAAGTCTGCCTTTCCTTCTTGACGCGTGACGGTGTCCCTGGGAAACTAGCAGAAGCCCATCAGTGAAGGGGCTTCCTTGTCCCTTCCTGAAACCAGTGAAGACTTGAGTTGAGACCCTCCATGCTCCCACCCCAAGTTCCTTTGTCTAAACATTTTCAGCTAAAGCCAAGAGCCTTGTGTGCAGAACCAAACGCCGCAGGCCTGACTCTTGCCAAATAGAACACCCACCGCACTGGGAATCCAGGGTCTTGTGTTCAAATCCTAGCTCTGACACTTAATGGGCTTGTGACTTCGGAGAAGTCTGTTAATTCCCCAGCGACTCAGAATTCTGTGCTTTAAAACGAGGGGTTGGACCGGATGCCCTGGGATCCGTTTGGGATCTGGGATCGTGGAATCCTTAATCACTGGACCTGCTGGGTCTCGGTTTCCTCTATATAATAAGGAGTTTGGTTCTCTTCTAGCTCTTACGTGGCATTGTTTAGACCCTAAAGAAAGAATGATTGATTTTTCATTGTGCCATTTCCCTTGGTGTTTTTTGACTCACTCTGTTCCCCAGCTATTGATCTATAAGCTTCCTCCTGAAATCCCACTAATCGATATGTATATATTTTTAAAAGAAACTGAAGGAGATTGCCTTTCCAAGGACAGATGAATTGAAGAAGGATCTTTTAAAGAAATACAACGTAGAATACCAAGAATGCTTGCGGAGCAAAGTAAGTGGGACAGGCGTGTCGTTCGTTGTCTTTTTTCTGGGCCGCTTTCATTTCTGTGTGATGCATCTCTCAAATATCCCAGGCGTTCTGATGAAAAATTAACACCATGATGATGTCAAACGGCCATGAAAAATTCATGCTCCTATTCTCCAGGCGGAGCACTTCCTCCCGGCTGTGGTCTCTCCACCTCTCTGCTGCAGCTAATGAAGCAAAGTGTTACAATATGGATTTCTGGCCGTGATTTAAAGTGGATTCTTTGCCCTGTGTCTGCCCGCCTGGCGGGGGGGCAGAGGAAGCTCTTGGCCAGCAGATCAATGGAGAGAAACAGACCTGGGGCCGGAATATATTGGGTCACAGGATGGGGCTCAGAATCTTGGCTCAGGCCACCAATGGGTGGCTCGGGATTTAACAGGGGTGGCCCCAAGATTGGGCGTTGGGCCCTCTTTTATCTCTCTGGCTTTTGGATCTTGTGGCCCTGCTTCCCATATTGCCTAAAATCATCCCTTCCAGCAGGGAATGTCTATATTTTTAAGACCCTTCTCTAGAGAGGAACCTAGCCCCAACAGAGAAGGAAAGAGGAAGAGAATGGCCCATACCCAAGACCCAGACTTTACAACATGAATCTGCCTCATTTTCTTTCACATTTTTGCAAACACCTGCTCTGTCTTGCTTGTCTCTTTTGCTTCATCCTGGCTCTTAAGTGCCATTTTTACATGGCAGCCCATTGGTATTGGCTTTGGAAGTGGCTGACCTGGACACTGTCAGCCAGTCACAGGCATTTATTAAGCACCTACTTTGTGCAAGGTGATTGACGTGAAAATACAAAAGCAAAATACTTCCTGACTTCAGAGAGCTTATTCCTATCAAGGGCATGTACCTATGCAGACATACAGAAATTTGAATATATAAGGTGGGAAGGAGGGGAAAAAGCACTAGCAACCGGAAAGACTGGGGTTGAGTGTTAAAGGAGGCTGGGATTCTGAGAGGTGGAGGTTCGGGGAAATTGGATAGGAAGGAGACCAAATAAAGCCACGGAGGTGAAGCCTCTAGGTGGGAAGCATTGGTAGGACAGTAGGATAGGACCGGGGTGTGTGTGAGCAGAGTAGGGAGTAGTAAGATTGGAAAGGTCAAGGTGCGGCCAGGTCCTACCCAGCTTGAAATGCCAAAAGGACAGGTTAAGTCCGGTCTGTAGGAAGCCCCTGGAGGCTCGCTGGCTAATGACTTTGGGAGGTGTGGGGAGATTAAGCAGGAGAATAAGAGGAAGAACCTGAGACAAGGAGACCAATGAGGAGGCTGAGAGTCTAAGAGCAAGGTGGCGGGCCGGAGCTGTCCAGGGAAGAGAAGACAGACCGCCAAAAATGAGAAGAAAGGAGAGGAGAGGATGTGGGCAGCCCTGCCAGCCAGAGGAGAGAATGTCTTTCAGTCTAAAGGTTCACAGACTGCCCCAGTGAATTATTATATGACCTGAGCAAGTCATTTCTGAGGCTTTCCCGGGGCTGTTGGGATGCATGTCCTCTAGGCCCCTTCTACCTCAAAATTTAAATTAGTTAAAAAATATTTATTAAATGGTTTCTGTGTGTCTAAGCACTTTACAAATAGCATTTCATTGATCCTCACAATAATTCTGGAAAGTTGGTGTTATTATGATTCCCATTTTGCAGCTGAGAAAACTGAGGCCGACAGAGGTTAAGTGTCCTGCCCTGGACAACAAGCTATTAAGTATCTGAGGTCAGCTTTGAACTTCTTAATCCTGATCCTGGTCTCCTGACTGCTTTCCATGAACAAGACACTATGACTCGGTTCTGGACGTTTTTTCCTGGCTCACCCCCAGGCCTTGAACACTATTTTCTCCATTATGACTACTGACCTATCTGGCTTCCTTTAAGTGCCCATTAAAAGCCCACCTTCCACAAGAAGCCTTCCCCATCCCTCTTGCCCTCTTTCGGTTTA
Source organism: Antechinus flavipes (assembly GCF_016432865.1). Lineage (NCBI taxonomy): Eukaryota > Metazoa > Chordata > Mammalia > Dasyuromorphia > Dasyuridae > Antechinus > Antechinus flavipes. Next base: position 674,994,042 of record NC_067399.1, read on the forward strand.
TTTTTCCTATTTATTTTGTATATATCTTGCCATATGTTTATGTAGGTACATATAGTTGTTTGCATGTTGTCTCCCTCATTAGATTGTCAGTTCCTTGGGACCAGAGATTGTCTTTTGACTTTATATTCCTATCACTTAGCACAGTTCCTGGCATAAAGTAGGCACTCAATAAATGTTCCTTAATTCATTGAATCCAAGGTCATCTTCACTGTGCCATCAAACTGCCTCAAATCTCTGATCTAGTGCTTTGTCCTGTGACTTCCTGGATCCTGACATTAGGTTTGAGGTAGTAAAGCCAGAGAAAAATCAGTCAATCAAAACGCATTTATTATATGCTTATTGCATATCTGCCTCCATGCTGAGTGCCATGGATACAAAATAAAGTCAAAACTAGCCCCAGAGGAGTTTCTTTATATTATGGGTCCCTACAAGATTCACAGGGAGTCAATACAAGGGGATCTTAGAGAAGACTGGCAGAGGGAAGTGCTGAGAAGCCACTCCAGATTCTCACGACTTTCGTGGCTACATGATCCTCTCGGAATCAGCCCTTGTGTGAAGAAAGTTCCTGGGCCCTCAGCAAAGCAGTTCCCCATCTCTCCCTCAGTTTCCTTATCTGTAAAATGAATCAGGGTTAGGCTCATTGCCTTCCAGCTCTATATGTGTACTGCTGGAACCCCTCTTATAATTTGAGTGTTGCAAATACTTTGCCACGTGTTTCTGAAGTTTGCTCTTCCCCTCCTTGCCCAAAAGAATCCCAAATACCCGTGTTCCCTGGTGCGGTCATTGCATTTGGGACACCTGCTTAGGAAAGTGCTGGCAATGCCTTTGTTTCAGAACAAATACAAAGCAGATGTGCTCAGGAAGCTGGAGCACCAGCGGTTGATAGAGGCGGAGAAGCAGCGGATTGCGCAGATGCGGCGGCAACAGCTGGAGACCGAGCAGTTCAACTTCTTCGAGGACCAGCTCCGGAAGCAAGAGCTGGCCCGAGACCAGCTGCGCAGCCAGGAGGCCCCGGCGCTGTCCGAGCAGACTGACGGCAATGCTCTGCCTTGCTTCGGCCCCCACCAGAACAGCCACTCCCTCTTTTCCGAGCTAGCCCCTAAAAACGATGTGCCAACATATGCTGGCCAGTCGCCACCGGTGAACAGGGCGTTGAAACCAGCCGCCACGCTGAGCGCTGTCCAGAGTAAGTCTTCCCTGGTGCACTGTCAAGCTTGACCATTGGTGCCATGTTTATGAGCCTTTGGGTGGGAAGTTTGCAGGATCCCCTTTCAAACATATCTTTATTTCCATGGTCTGTGCCTGAGGTGTCAATCACAGACCAGATTAAAATATAATTGGGAAACATTTAACAAAACAAATAAAAGCCCAGTAGGACACAAATATGTTAATATGTGATTTTCTAAGTTATTCATTATGTGGTGGCTGGAATCCTTTAGATGTAGTTTAGTGGCCCTCTTTTTATTGTATTTTGACACCTTTGGTGGTGGCTGATCATTTAATAGTAGCAGTTACTCTATGGTGGTAATGTTTCAAGAAGTGCCTTTTATCAGGTTGTGGACTACAATCACTGTAATGACTAGATAATTTTAAATTAAATACTTTTACTTGAATCTGGTTCTGGCCTTTTTTCTCTTTACCTGTCTCCAGATTTTGGCTTTACCAGCCCATTTTCTAGTTTCCCAACTGGGCATTGTCTCCTCCCTCCACATGTTTGAAATGCCCTCCATTTTCATCTAGTTCTTAGAACTGTTGATGCTCTTTAAGGCTCTTAAGCCTTTAAGGCTCAGCTCATGGACCACTTCCTACAGGAAGATTTTGCTGATAGCCCTATGTAAGATTAATCTAGGTTCTGAATTTGCATTTCAACAGCCATAGTCTTAGAGAGGGTAGGAACAAGTTTATTACTGCTCAGAACCTTGATTTAAATAAGCCATAAGGGAAGTCAAAGCTCATAGCACAAAGGTAATACACAATTAACAAACACAGTGATAACAAACAAATAACATATAACATACATCATCACCGCTCTGAGGAAGCACCGACATCTGAATTCCTTGATTGGGAAGACTCACATCTCTAGTGATATTCAGTCTCTAGTGGAAGCCATTGCTAGGCAAGTTGTACAAGACTTCTTAGCCTGAATCCTTCAGGCTCCTTTCCACTAAGGAGTGTTTATAGCCTGAGAACAAAGAGGACATTATGTCTTCTCTTTTGATCTATGACTCTTGAGAAGTAGCAGCCTCCCAGGTACAAGCTTCTCCATCACAAGAGGCCCACCCAGGAGAATATTTGTTCATTCCTTTAGGGGGATTTTGTTTACTCAAGGAACTGACTAGGTTCTGGAGTAAACACAGGCCTGCAATAAAGAATACTCTTTGATTAATAGAACTTCTTTGTGCTTTCCTGGTATTCCATCAGATAACTATAAATGCGTTCTCATGTTCTCAGCAAAAAGTTCCACAAAAGGCATGGCTGAGACTCACTTCAGATTCCTTACTCACTAGGATTCCTTACACCCTCCTCATCAGTACACACTCATTCTTTCTTTCCTTTCACTGCTTTCTGGTTTTCTTCCACTACTCAGCTATTGTATCCCTCAGTAGAAAGAAAATTCCTTAAGGGAAGGGATTGTTCTTTGTCTCTCCAGTACTTGTATAATGGCTGGGAATAGGGAACACTTAAGATTTGCTTCTTGAATTGCAATGATTTGAGTCCCAGAAAGTCTCTTGCTTAAGAGTTTCCTCTCTCTTGGCTCTTAGCTCTGTGGCATCTTGAACCCAAAATGTCACAGGTCCAGAGGGAAATGGGTCTGGGCTTTGCCTTGGATACCCACTCCCTGCATTCTGCTCCCAAGAGGGTTCCAGGGGGGCAGCTAGAAGGGGCAGTGCATTGAGCATCAGCTTGAAGTCAGGAGGATCTGAATTCAAATCTGGCCTCAGACACTTAACACTTCCTAGCTGTGTGACCCTGGGCAAGTCACTTAAACCCAATTGTCTCATGGGAAAAAAAAAAGATAAAAAAAACTATCAAGGGTGGCCTTGAGCTCCGTGTCTCTCCTTGCCTCTTTCAGACCTGGTGGTCGAGGGCCTGCGCTGTGTCCTGATGCCCAAGGATCTTTGTCACCGGTTCCTTCTCTTGGCTGAGTCAAACACAGTGAGGGGCATAGAAACCTGTGGAATTCTCTGTGGAAAACTGGTACGTGAGCTTCAGGCTTTAGTCCTTCCAGGCTGAAGCCCTTTAGTCCTAGGCTTCAGTGTGGCAAAGTAGGCAATAATGAATGCTGTTCTCAAAGGCTGGCAAAATGCCCCCGTGGATTTCCTTAGCTGATTGTGCCTCGGCTCCTCCGGGGGGTTGGCATCGGCTCAGTTCACACGCTCCCTCTCAGCAACCAGATTCCCCACCCCCTTGCCTGTCTCCCATGCTGTTGGGCTCCCCCACACCCTCCCAGGAGATGCCCTCAGGGTGGGGCAGTGCACAGTCCACTGTGCTGGAGACGGTTCTTGGGTTCTCCTGATATTCCCAGGATTCCACTGGGCCTTACATGTGTCCTCTGGTTTTGTGGGTTGGACCAGAGCGTGGCAGTTCATTGCCGTCAGTGCTATATCGTGGGTCCAGGAAGCCAGATTGAGAGCTAAGAGAAAGCATGGAGGTAGGCTGGTCCAGAAAAGCTGACGAGGGCCTAGATCCATGTTCTGTGACCTTTAACCACACGCTCAATGGTGTCTCCTGCAGACTCGAGATCTCTTACCATATCTTTAAGACCACATCTTCAAAACAGGCGAGCCAAGATTTCATGGCTGCTTCACAGGGTCCGCTGTGGGGACGACCACTGAGCCTGGTGCTACTGATGATAGGACCCTGGCTCTAGGCCTAAAAGGGACCCCAAAGCCGTCCGATCCAATCTTCTCATTTTACAGAAAAGGAAACTGAGACCTAATGATTTACCCAAAGTTACACAGGGAGTGGCAAAGCCAGAATTTGAACCCAGAACCTGAGTTTAAAGCTATTATTCTTTCTATTGTCAACTCAGTGGCCATTAGCCAAGGAAAGCTGAGTATTAGCTCCCTTTCCCTTGCTCTCTGCCAGTCCCTGCAGAAACAGAAGGGCAGCCCTTGGAACAGAGGCAGTGATGAATTTTTCTTGGTTCTGTGTCTTGCTGTGCCTGAAGAATTCTTCCTAAAGCGGCCGGCCTCCTAGTGAAGGGCCGCTCTGATCCGGCCGAGGCCGGCCCTCGGGAAGCAGCCCGGGCCGCACCTGTCACCTGGTCCCATCAAGGAAGTGTCAGAGGCAGAGCCCAGTCCAAGTCCCTTTCTCTGTCCAGGAAGCCGAAGCACCTGTGCGTGCCCCACGGTGCCCACTGTGCCCTTCCCTTGGGCACTTCCTGGGCTGGGGTCTGCCTTTGTCCGGGGACAGGGTTCCCCAGGGAGATGATGCTCCTTCCCGTCCTGGGTGCTAACTGATGCTTACCTTCTCCCTGACCTTCTCCCAGACGCACAACGAGTTTACAATCACCCACGTCATCGTGCCCAAGCAGTCGGCCGGCCCGGACTACTGTGACGTGGCCAACGTGGAGGAGCTCTTCAGCGTCCAGGACCAGCACAGCCTCCTCACCCTGGGATGGATCCATGTAAGTTCCGCCCCACCCCACCCCTTTCCAGGGGCTTGTCTGCCGCTTTGCCCAGGGGACGTGATGACAAGAGCACAGCCTCCTTCTTTGGGTTCCCACACTGATTATTTAAATGCAAATACGGGGCACATACAAGTGCCCCATAGCTGGAAGAGCCTCGATGTCAAGAAAGGCCTGGATTCGAATTCCACCCCATACATTTATCGCCCAAGAGAGCCTAGACAAGTCCCCTAACTGCTGCCAGCTTCTTCCTCCGTCAGGGATGGGGGGGGGTTCTGGCCCTCACAGGCAGGTTCAGAACCTCAGAGACTGTTCTCTGTTCTGAACCCTGACACTCATGCCCGACAAATAATGATCCAGATGACCTGCTCCAGAAAATGGGACCCCGCTCTTCCTCCTGCATTTATTCAGTCCACGTAAATGGCCAGTTTAATCGAGTCTGGCCTCCACGTGGTCAAGGATGACCTGAAAAATCAGTCTGATGCATGAAAATATTAACAAGAATCAAGCTTTCCCGAATGCCAGGGTCTGCTTTAGGAGGCAAGGAGTCCTCCCTCAGGAGAGCTCTTCTCCCTTTTAAAAGGTGGGCTATTAAACAGCTCCTGCCATTGAGGATTTATTCAGGTCCAGTTTGTAGATTCTGGGATGCTAACTGACCTTCCAGAAGACCGGAAGACCCGGCTGTAATGTTGGAAAACAGCTCCGGGTCCATCTGGCAGAGCCCCCTTATTTTCAGAGCAGGAAACTGAGGCCCAGGGCAGTGTCTCTCCAAGTCGCATAGGCAGTAAGCAGCAGACAAAGAACTTAAATAAACTGGTCCCTTGAGTGTGTTGGAAGTGAATGTGTCGTGAATGAATGGCCAGCCTGTTCGCTGAGGATCAGATCTTGGTGAGACAGAGGCCTCGAGGATGGCAGTTCCTGCAGAAAGGGGCTGTCGTCAGGAGCTTCTCCTCCACGGGCCGAAGGAGGCGGGTTCCTAAAGTGCTTCCGTCCTCACTTGTGTCCGACGCATTTCCGATGCAGAGTTTTTCTCTGCTGACTGCAAAGATAAGCCGGCTTTGCCCTTCATCCCCTGGGTGAAAGATAAAGCCCTCGGGAAGTCCTGGGCGACTTCTTCAAGGGGCAGTCAGCAGAGACCCTGACTGGCCTTGTCCCCCGAGGAAACGGGCCTGGCAGCGGCATTCCCGTCCAAATGGCCCGGCAGCGGCATTCCCGTCCAAATGGCCCGGCAGCGGCATTCCCGTCCAAAGGCCGCGTGGCCCCTTGGAGGAGAAGGTGTGTGCGATGAGCCGCCCGGGATCGCCCCCCAGACAAGGTGGCCCTTTGCATTCGATCCTGAGCCAAAGGGAGCCTTACTACCGGGGCCTGTCAAGTCCACAGAAAAGATAGAAAGCCCTGGATGCGTTTCCCACCATGAAAAAGAGGGTCGGGTTTTTTCCTTCCCATCCTGTGATTTTTCTTCGAGATTCCTACATGTTACCTCAAGTCATCTTGGGGAAGTGGGGACGCGGGGGGACGTGCTGAGGTGGGCGTCTCTCCGAGACAAAGAACGAATAGCGGTCGTCCCAAACAATCAGTGCTTGACTTCTGGATTTAATAGTAAATAAAATCACTGGGGGCCAGTTTGTGACCCCCAAAGATGAGGAATAAAGGAGAGGGGGCCCTCGCATGAACGTCGAGGGGCCTAGCTCAACTGTTTTCCTTAAGTTCAAGGCTTTCAGCCGATTTCAGTAAAGCAGAACCTGACTAACGGCACCAGGCCGACGCTGCTCGGGGTGAACATCAGTGAGAAGCTGCCTCCCTCGCGGGGCTCCTTCCTTCACATCAGCCAGTTCAAGCAGTAAGGAGGCGGTCTCCGTGGAGACCCCTTCTAGGAAGGAGGGAGTGTTTGGATTTCAGCCTGTCCCGGGGTATAAGAGTATCAGGGCCTTTGAGAGTTTCTGAAGTGAATACAAAATACGGCACTTACCTTAGGGTATCGGGTCCTGGTGATCCAGCTGTAAAAGGATCCCCGGGGATCCAGCCATAAAAGGATCCAGTGACCCTGCTCACTGCTTAGGGTCCCAAAGTTCATCGCCCGACCCCACAAATTCCCTGTGGCCATTCATTCATGACACATAAAGGAAAGCTTTACACACACTGAAGGGACCAGTTTATTTAAATTCTTTGTCTGCTGTTTACTGCCTATGTGACTTGGATAGACACTGCCCTGTGCCTCAGTTTCCTGCTCTGAAAATAAGGGGGCCTCTGCCAGATGGACCCGGAGCTATTTTCCAAATTACAGCCGGGTCTTCTGGAAGGTCAGTTAGCATCCCAGAATCTATATGGCTGACAAAAGCTCCCTAGTCCCAGCTACAGGAAGTGAGGAGGAGACTGAGGAAAAAAGGAAACCAGAGGGGCAACTAGGAGAGGGCCGGGGAGCCTTGAGGAGTCCTGTCCAGCAGAAGTCCAGTGACTGTCTCCAGAATGCAGCTGTGTCTGTTCCAGTCCTGGGGACGCCCATTGATCAGATGTGCTCCATAGCCCCTGGACCTGCTGGGAGCTCGGGCTCCTCTCCTGGAGGGCGGGAGGGAGGAATTGTGGTGGGGACGCCCATTGCTCAGATGCGTCCCATAGCCCCTGGGACCTGCTGGGAGCTCAGGCTCCTCTCCTGGAGGGCGGGAGGGAGGAATTGTGGCGGGGACGCCCATTGCTCAGATGCGCTCCGTAGCCCCTGGACCTGCTGGGAGCTCGGGCTCCTCTCTTGGAGGCGGGAGGGAGGATTCCCTTGGGGAATCGGTTCCTTTTCCCATAAGGATGCAGACCAGGAATGGGCTTCTCGGAGCTTTCCCCGGGGCGGACCCAGCCTCAGAGCAAAGGAAGGTGGGCTCTTCCTGGGCAGGCTCCCCCCCCTCTCTCCGCAGACGCACCCCACGCAGACGGCCTTCCTGTCCAGCGTGGACCTCCACACGCACTGCTCCTACCAGCTCATGCTGCCCGAAGCCATCGCCATCGTCTGCTCGCCCAAACATAACGAGTGAGTCTGGGAGCCCCGGGGGCCTCGGAGGCTGGCTCCCCTCGCGTCAGAGGCCAGGAGTAGGAGGCTCAGAGGGCTCGGCCGGGGGCTGCGCCCCCCCTTTTTCTGCATAAGGCTTCCGGGGCACGGACCGAACTTCGACTCTGACCTCTGACACGTCCTCCCTGGGTGACCTTAGGCGTGGGGGAAGGAGAGAAAGGAACAAGCACTTGTTAAGTACTTACTGCACGCTGGGCATTGGGCCAAGTGCTTTACAATCTTTCTCATTTGATCCTACAGTAACTCTGAGAGACTGGTGTATACCCATTTTATGGTTGAGAAAATTGAGGCAAATAAAAGTTAGTCTTGCTCCTGGCTGCACAGCTAGGAAGCGTCCGAGTGACTTGAACTCAGGTCTTCCCTACTCCGAGCCCAGCTCTTTCCTCTGGGCCCAGCCTCAATTTCCTTTTCTGTACAATGAAGCAGCGGGTCTAGTCTCTAACAGCCCTAGGTCGGACCCCAGGGGCCACAAAGGGCGCTCTCTTCTGAGCGGACATCTCTGAATGAGATGGGCCCCCAGCACCTTCTGAGAGGGAGGGAGGGAGGGGGGGACTCCGACCTTCCTTCTGCCCGGAAGGACCTGCCCATGTCCACGGCAGTCTGTTAGCCTGGAGCTCCCTAGTTCCGGGCAGTGTGCCCAACATGGAAAACCTCGGAAAGGTAGGACAGCCCCCCCCCCACTGAGAGCTTTCCGGGGCAGACTCCGGCCTGGGCACCGGGGACAAGCGGCCCCCGCCCGGAGAGGCCGTGCCTGGGAACGGGTTTCTCTCCTTCCAGCACGGGCATCTTCCGACTCACCAACGCCGGGATGCTGGAGGTGTCGGCCTGTAAGAAGAAGGGCTTCCATCCCCACACCAAGGACCCCAGGCTGTTCAGTGTAAGCGGAGGCCGATTCCCTTCGGGGGGACGGGATGTGGGAGCCGCGGGACCGGGATTCAGACGGAGCCCCGGGCCCTTTCCCACGGGCCCCCAGCCTGTGCCCTCCTCTCTCTGTGTTTCTATACCCGGGGCCATAAATGTCTGCAGTGACGGGGGTTGCCGTGGGAGAAGTTTAAGGCCGCGGCCGGCCTGAGAGCCAGAGGAGCTGTTGGGCTGCACTGGCAGAGGGAGCGTCTCCCCCTCCCCCCCGGGGGAGGTCCAGGACCTGCTCCAGATCGCTGATCTGCAGAGATCCAGGCTTTTCTGTAGCATCCAGCCCCCCTCGGGGATCTGTAAATCGGAGGAGCCCAGCCAGGGCCCCCAGATCCCCGGCCTCTCTTCTTCGCTGTGATCTGGGATAATCCCGGACCTCAGAAAGATGGCCCTTCCCTACAGGACCCCATCCGGTCAGCCCAGTCAGTTCTCCCAGCATCGCTCAGGTGGAGGCCCAACCCCCACCCGAGGAGCCATCTCCCTGCAATCCTTCGTCCACATCTGCCTCTATTTTTTGGTAGAAATAAGGAAACCTTGTAAGGAGAGCCCCCACATACTTACTCCCCTTCACGGTCACCCTTTTAATAAAAACCGACTTATTGGTGAGTCCCTCACGGGTCCAAACCCAGGATCCCTGCAGAGAAGAGCAGTGATAAATGTTAAAAGAGCATCACATCCTCCTAATCGAGTCGTTTTCCTCACAGACGTGCAAGCACGTGGTGGGCCGAGACATAAGCATCACGGTGCTGGACCTGAGGTGATGAGCCCCGAAGACGGACGCCCTGGCCCTCGCCGACGCGTGGCTGCCAGACTTTCTTAAGAAGTTTTCAGAACTGACGTTTTATATTTATACATTTTAGATCAGATGGTTTGATATTTATTGCTTTCACACACTTTGCCGTTTTCTTTGGGGAACGTTCCAACTCGAGACAGAACTCATGGTGACGGTCAACTGGAATCTCCTCGTGTACCAAAAATAATAAATCGAGTTGCACCCAGCACCCGGTGGTTGGGATTTGCGTGAGAGTCGTCAGAAGCTTGGGTGTTTTCACTGGGGTCTTGGATTTCTCCCCCTCTCCTTGAGAGAGGGCTAAACAAACACTTAAATGAAATTTTTGAGTGAATATTTTGAAGAGACCTCCCATTTAGCTGGTGTGGCGGGTACCGTGATGTTGTTCTGGTACCATTTGCTCAATCTTTGCCTTCTGTGTGTCCATATTGTGGCTCATACTATCCAAGGGATATATCTCTAAAAAGAGACACTCATCCATATTTATGGATTTAATGGAAGAAGTGCAAACCTCATCAAGAGATGGGGTTCAAAGAGAAATAAAGAGGGTAAGAGAAAATGTTTGGATGAAATGGTAACGTCAGATTCTGGAGAACCACCATGTTAGCAGATGAAGGAAAGGAGAATGGAGAAGAAGGGCAGATTGAGGAAAACGCTTACAGCCTCAGATATACATATAACCGCACACGGACTAAGTAGTCGTTAGTCTAGCAGTCATTCAGGAAGCAAAGATTAAGCACCTACTATGTTCCAGGCACTGTGCGGGGCACTTCCACATCACAACTTTCCCCACTGCAGTTTTGATACATCACATTTTGGCAGAAGAAATTAAGTGGGAATTTGGGCGGGGGGAGGTTTGCAAACCTGCAGATGACCAGAAAAGGCCAGCAAATGATACTGAAAAAACTCAGAAATTCAGAAATGTACAAAATTTACACATAATATTCTATAATATCAACATATTTTATCCTTTAATACATAATAATTCAGAACTCTGGTATGAAGGGAGGACAAAAAAACCTTTATGTGCATTTTCTAGCTCGAGGGGACGCTACACCTGTAACCCCCACAATGTGGAAGGGACCTCTGTAATTAGCAAGGTCGCCTTTAATTTCAAATTTAATTTTAAAACAAGCAGGTAAATGTGAGCTCAGAGCTACCACCAAAATTTGATGAAATAGGACGTAGGAATAGCATATGATAATGGAAGAGGATCCCATGTTCTGGAAAAACAAACAGATTTAACAGAAAGGGTGAGGGAGGGGCTGTATTGAAGCTGGGCATGAATGGAACTGGAGGTGGAAGCAAGATGGAGAGTGTTTGGGGGAGGATCAAAGGGCTTTCTTCTTCTGCAAGAACAATCTTCACCGACAGATGGAGGGGAGGGACTTTGTCCTTCAGGGATGGTGGGCTTTCAAGTCTTCGATGGGCCTCCATATAGCAGAGGGAAGAGACTGGTTCTGCTTAGCTTCTATGTAAGAACCAGAACTCAATAAAAGTTGCAAGGATGAGATAGATTCAATTTAAAGAAAAGTTCCTAGTAATTAGAGAAGTCCCAAGTGGGATGGAGGCTTCCAGTGGTGTCTGGGAAGTGGGATGGAGGCCTCCCCAGGCAGGGTGGGTCTTCATTTCCCAGAGTCCTTGAGCAGAGGGACAGCACTGGTAAGAGATGCGGTAGATGGGACCCCTTTTCAGGGTCAGGTGGTCCGGTCTGAGAGTCTTCATCTCATTTCTGTGGGCTCCTTCCTTTTCCCAGAATCATGATTTTAAATTAAAATCCACAGAATTACAAAAGAATCCAATTGTATTGAAATAGTTATTAAAAACAATTTTTTATAAAAACAAGTTCATGAACTTTCATGATAAGAATAGCTCGCATTTATATGGCCCTAGAAGGTTTCCAAAATACTTTGCCTATATTAATTCATTTGCTCCTTACAACATACCCCCATTCAACAACTCCCCATTTTTCAGATGAGGAAACTAAGGCTGGGAGAAGTCAAGTGATTTTTCTCAGTGTCATGCAGATAGTAAGTTTTTGAGCTTGGATTTTAACTTGAGACTGGACTAAGGTCCCTTCCAGCTCTGAGATTCAGTGGATCTCTGATTTAAAGTCAATGATTAGTAGAAGATAGTAAAGAAAATTTCACTGCCTTGAGCTCACATATCATCATAACCAGCTACCCCCGCATCTATTGGAGTGCTCAAGCATTCTACAGTCAATTTTTAGTAGCGGGTTTTTTTTCCTTTAAAATATTTAAAATTTAAACATTTAAAATTATTTTGTTTTACTTTTTGTTTTAGTTATCGATTCAAAATGAATTCTCTGTCTCTTGTCTTTCTTTGTCTCTGTCTGTGTCTGTCTCTCTCTCTTTTTCTCCCTCCCCCCACCTTTCCTTACTCATCTCTTGTAACAAAGATTAAAAACAAAAAGGGGGAGAAAGCAATTCAACAAAACCCATCCACACAGCAGCCTTCCCGCAGTAAAGTCACTATCTTTTCAGAGAAGGGAGTGGACATCCTGCTGCCCCTGGCAACTCCTTTAAAGGAGAGGAAAAAATAACAAAAACAAAAAACAACCCTGAAATCTTGGCCCAAAGGGATAATCAAAGGGATGGAAGGCTTAATTGTCAAGGGGGAATCCAATCAACTGGGCTTCCCAGAAGGGCTTTGTTAGGGTGGCTCCGGGAAGGCTGTCTTTTAAGTAGTGCAGCAGGATACCCACTGAAAGGACCAGAGGTTTTATTTTCCCTTATCCGTGAGATCAGGGACCAGGATTCAAATCCTGTTCCTGTTGCTTTTTATTCAGGGGACCTTACCCAAGACACTTCCCCTCAAGGGGCTTTCATTTCCTCAGTTTTGAAAGTTGGGGATTGGACCAGATGACCAGTGAAGTCCCCTTCAGTCTTGAAATGAATGAAAAATAAAATTACTAAGCCACGAGGGCTGGGTATTTTTAAATGGTGGGTTTGTAGGATTAAAAAAAATCAATATATTTAAGAATGACTAATAAAAAGCTGGTGGTGCTCAGTAAATCGTCAGGATTCCTAGTGCAGGAGCGGAGTCCTGAGGAAGTGAGTCAGGAAGAGGCAACATGCTGTGGGGAAGTTGAGTGGAGCCCTGTCAGGGAGGGAAAGAAGGGGGAGACTGAGATCGAGGGTGCTGGGTTGGGGACGCTGGAACCGAGGCACAGGGCAGTGTAAACACCTCCACAGCCAATGAGGCTGATTCCATCACGGAGGGACCTTGACCTTCATCCCTGACTAAGCTCCAGGATTGGCCCAGGAAGAGTCCACCTGGTGTGGTCACCCTAGCTTCATCTCAGAGATTCCCATGAGGACCTGGGCTCGAATTTCTACCTCTATGTGACCTTTGAAAAAACCCCCATGGCTCTCTGAGCTTGAATTTTCCCTCTATCTCCCACCAGAGCATCTCTCCAGCCGGAGCTCCGTAACTTTCTCAACTCACCATTGGAGCCCCATGGAGAGTTTCCCATGTGAATCATCTCGGGAAGAAGAAGCTCTTGCACTGAGGGGCTCAGGATTCCCTCCTTAATGAGAGGATGTCCACAACTGATTTTTGTCTCCTGACTTAAGGATTTCAAAGCCCTTTCGATGCATTATCTCATTTGAGTCTGTGGCGTCAGGACTGGTGCTGTTATTATTCTCACATTACAGATGAGGAGACTGTGACTCAGAGAGTTTAAATGATTCAGGGTCCCCTGAATGTCCTGCCATGTGCCAATGAGAGATGTCCTCGGGGAGGAGATGCTGGTAAACATTTAACAACTGGCTCTAATTCAGGACATGGTTTAGGTTTAATTGTGCATCATTAATACTTTCTGCATCGCTTTCTTAAGTCTGCACGATCACTAGGACAATAAACCAAGCTCTGATATGAAGGAAATGCCAATTTCCAGGATGGAAATGTTCAGACTGAAAATTTAACGATTGGCTCTCAAGATGAGCGGACTCCTGCACACTCTTGCATCCTTCCCTGTCAATGGCTCCTGGGGCTCTTCCTTTTCTTCCCCAGTCCATATTAGGGACCGTCCTGCCACCAGCTCTTCCTTGCTCCCTTCCATCCTTTCCTTAGTGAAGTACCTACCAAGGGACACCTTTCCTGAGTTTCTGCACTGTCTTTTCTCTCCTTCCCACTGCCCTCCCTTCCCAAACAACTTTATATTGATTTTACCCTTATATATACACACACTTGCTGCTGCCCCTTTGACATTGATGCCAGGAACTCAGAAACAATGTAATAAAGCTGTTAGGGCTCTGGATTCTAATCCTGCTTTGATTGACTCCACTATCTGGCCTTGGGCAGAGCGCTTAACCCTCTCCCGCCAGTGAGCTGACACAGCAAGTAGAGCACTGGACTTGGAGTCAAGAAGACCCACGTTCAAACCCAGCTTCAGACATTTCCTAGCTGTGTGTCCCTGGGCAAGAAATTCAATCTCTCTGTGCCCTGGTTTCCTCCACTATAACATTTGGATGATAACAGAACCTACTTCAACGTGGTGTTTGTGAAGCTCAAAAGTACTCAGTAGGTACTATAGAAATGCTTATTCCCTTCTCTTTCCTCCCCTCCCCTCAGTTTGCCCATATGTAAAATGGTGGGGGGAAGATGGAAAAGATGATCTCCACCCTTCCCAAGTCTAGATCTCTGGATCTCTGATTCTATAAAGGAGTGTGTGGAGAACAGCTCCGTCATGTTTGGGGAGAACTAGACTCCTTGAATGGGTTTACTTGAAAACATGCTCCCTGTGATATAAGGTAATACCCACTGCAGTGTCCTTTCTTCCCACTAGCTCATTCACATTTGACTGTTTTTAGGGTGTTAAAAGTTGTAACCAAGAAACTACAAATAAAATTATTATTTGGGGGCCGTGGGAAAGTGACATTTTGTTTGCATCAAACCAGCTAGAATTGGGAATTTGGGATTTCTCACCCACAGTTACAGGCCGATGGAAGGAGCGGGGCCTGATTTGAGGCCTGAGGAGCTAAGTGAGAAGGGAGGAGAGGTAAGGAGCGGAGAGGGGAGTCAGATGACGGCGGCAGCTGCTGCTGGGAGCTGCGGAGGGGAGCTCTGTGGCTGCTGAGAGCGGTTTGGAGGAAAGCAAACGCTCTTACTGCTCAGGGAGCTTCCTCCTTGGTACTCTCTGTGGCTTCCCATTAGGGGAACGCCTCGAGGGCTTGACTGCTTTGCCCCCTGCAGTCCTCCCTGGCTCAGAAGGGGATGAGTGCTCAGGATCCCTGCCGCTCTCTGCCCAGAGACCTGCTTTTCCTTGGCACCGAGGGCACTGTTTCAGCAGTTTCCAGGCCAGGGAGCAGCCCCAGAAAGCTGCATGTTCAGTTCTCACCAAAAGGGCACAATGCTGCTCTTTTACTAAATCACCATAGTAATAATAACAAAGACACTGAGATAAGAGGGCTTTGGAGACCCCCGAGGCATTCCCTGAGAAAGAGGAGAGTCCAACACAGTGCCAGGTATATAGTAGGCACTTAATAAATGCTGACTGATTGGTTCATTAGGCCTGAGACAGGCTGTCCCATCCTGATCGCCTCTTCTTCGGTTCTAGCGCTTTTAATTACAGAAATGAGGGAGTCTCTAATGGAAACCAGAGCAGCTTAGAGAAGGAGCTGCCGGAAGCTGGAACCCTTTTCTCTCAGGGTGAGGGAGCTCTTCCCCCCTCGGCAGCCCCAGCCGGAAGGAGCTCCCACTCCCGGCTCCCTCCGTACCCTCTGGGCTCCCCGGAGCTGCGTTAGTCATCTCTGAAGGAGACGGACCCGGACATAAACCAGCTGATGACTTCCAGACGCGGAGGCAGCCGGCTCTCCCTCCTCTAGGAAGAGGTAGGACGGCCGAGTGGTTTCCTCAGCAGCAGCCGTCATTATTCTCTGCATCCAACTCTGGCGCGAAGAGGGTGTGAGTGACTGCTGGCCGTCAGAGCCGACCTCGCCCTGGGGCCTGATGCTCAGAGTGAGTTATACCATCACCGCCGTCACCATCCTCACTGGGAGCTCTCGGCTCTTCCTGCTGGCAGCCTGTGAGCTCAGGAGGGAAAGCGCCCTCACCGAACCCCACCCTGGGGATCCTGGGCAGGTCCCTGCTCTCCTCCCTCAGCTTTACCGCTTGTAACGTAAGAGGCGTGGGCTCGCTCAGCTCCCAGGTCTCTTCCTGACCAAATCCTACAATCCTTTTCATATCCCAGCAACCCACTGCTGGCGGGCCGCCTCTCCCCGTACACCGAGCTCCCTGAGAACAGGAACCGACTGCTCCTTCTTTGTACGGAGTCTGGCGCACAGTAGGTGTGCAGAAATGCTCACTGACTGACCAAAAAAACTGTGGTCTTGGACCAGACCATTTTACAGATAAGGAAACTGAGGTACAGAAAGGTTAGGTCACTAGCCCATTGACCATCTTATCTCTGTCTGAGGCAGAATTTGAACCCCGTTCTTCCTGATTTCAAGCCCAGAAGCTCATCCGCTATCCCACAAGGCACCTCTGAGCCTCCATCCTTTCTTCAGCTATAAAACGAGGTGGCGGCCTCAGTGTCTCTAATGTCTAGCTCAGAACCGGGATCAGACAATCTCTGTGATCCCTTCTGGGCCTAAAACCCCCCACCTATTTCCTTTCCTGTAGGAGCGGCTGCAGGTTCCTCCCACTCCGTGTTCCTGGCGTAGGCTCCGGTCCAACCCGGCGAGTGCCGGTTCGGTTTGTTTTAAGCAGGCCTGTCAGCGAGGAAACCCCTTTCACCGTCAGTCAGACGCCGGCTCTGCAGCTTGTGCTCAGAGGCCCGATGGGTCAGACGACCCGCTCGCCGCCGCCGGGCCCATCAGCGGCGCGTTCGGAGCCACATCTCCCCCGGGGGTCAGCGCCCTGCCCACGAGCCCCTGCTTCCGGCGGCCGCGCTCCGGGCTGAGGGTTCCGCGCACACACCCGACCACAGCCCACTCAACTCAGCTCGTTCCCAGCTTCTCGCCCGTAACTGTCTGTTTGGCCAGACAGCCCGAGGTGCGCTGGCCCGGGCGATTTCTGCTCGCCGCACACCCCTCCAGAGAGCGGCCGGCCAGGAAGCCCTGGGTGGCCCTGTGGGCTCGGGGGCAGCCCGGGGGGAGTCCCACCGTACAACTGGTCGCGGGAGGAGGGGGGGGGGGGTCTCGGGAGGCAGGGAAGGTTGGGAAAGAGCTCAGCATCGTGAAGCGCCATGTCAGAAAGAGCAGAAAAGTTCTGGGCTTGAGTTCTGGGCCTGCTAGGGCTGTGGGCGCAACGCTAGCCGGGCCGGGCAGTTCCCAGGCAGCTCCAGGCTGTGGGACCTCGCCTCCCTCCTCCTTAGTACCCCCATCATACCCCGTGGACTCGTGCCTCAAGACGCTTCTCCCCCTAAATCCATGACTGTGTGACCCTGGGAAAATCCCTCCCCGCCCCCCTCCCCCACCTCCCAGTCTCTCTTCCGGATCCCTAAAGGGAGAGGCTTGGGCCAGAAGGACGATGGAGCCCAAGGAGGAATGTTGGGTAGGAGGATTTTCTGCGGCAAGAGGGCGCTTCTGTTGCTGAATCCCACGGGCGGGTGGGCCCCGGGAAGCCCAGGAGATCCGGGATCAGAGGCCTGCAGCCAAATGGAGGAGCCATAAGGGGGTGGGGCTGCCCCAGTTTCCCAGGAGAGCCAAGACACCTGCTGGTGCCACAGCCTGAGCTCACTCACAAGGGGGCGCACCGACAGCGGTGACTGAGGCCCAGGCTGGCAAGGAGTTATACTGCTCACTGCCAGTCTCACACTCCCCCACAAGGGGGCGCACTGACAGCAGGGACTGAGGCCCAGGCTGGCAAGGAGTTATACTGCTCACAGCCAGCCTCCTACTCCCCCACAAGGGGGCGCACTGACAGCGGTGACTGAGGCCCAGGCTGGCAAGGAGTTATACTGCTCACTGCCAATCTCACACTCCCCCACAAGGGGGCGCACCGACAGAGGTGACTGAGGCCCAGGCTGGCAAGGAGTTATACTGCTCACTGCCAATCTCACACTCCCCCACAAGGGGGCGCACTGACAGCAGTGACTGAGGCCCAGGCTGGCAAGGAGTTATACTGCTCACTGCCAATCTCACACTCTCCCACAAGAGGGCGCACTGACAGCAGTGACTGAGGCCCAGGCTGGCAAGGAGTTATACTGCTCACTGCCAATCTCACACTCTCCCACAAGGGGGCGCACCGACAGACTGCTGCCTGCTGCCAGCCTCCCACTCCATCACAAGGGGGCGCACTGACAGCGGTGACTGAAGCCCAGGCTGGCAAGGAGTTATACTGCTCACTGCCAGCCTCCCACTCCCCCACAAGGGGGCGCACCGACATCAAGGGCTGAAGCCCAGGCTGGCAAGGAGTTATACTGTTCACTGCCAAACTCACACTCCCCCACAAGGGGGCGCACCGACAGACGTGCTGCCTGCTGCCAGCCTCCCACTCCCCCACAAGGGGGCGCACTGACAACTGTGACTGAAGCCCAGGCTGGCAAGGAGTTATACTGCTCACTGCCAGCCTCCCACTCCCCCACAAGGGGGCGCACCGACATCAAGGGCTGAAGCCCAGGCTGGCAAGGAGTTATACTGTTCACTGCCAAACTCACACTCCCCCACAAGGGGGCGCACCGACAGACGTGCTGCCTGCTGCCAGCCTCCAACTCCCCCACAAGGGGGCGCACTGACAACTGTGACTGAAGCCCAGGCTGGCAAGGAGTTATACTGCTCACTGCCAGCCTCCCACTCCCCCACAAGGGGGCGCACCGACATCAATGGCTGAAGCCCAGGCTGGCAAGGAGTTATACTGTTCACTGCCAATCTCACACTCTCCCACAAGGGGGCGCACTGACAGATGTGCTGCCTGCTGCCAGCCTTCCACTCCCCCACAAGGGGGCGCACTGACAGCGGTGACTGAGACCCAGGCTGGCAAGGAGTTATACTGCTCACAGCCAGCCTCCCACTCCCCCACAAGGGGGCGCACCAACATCAATGGCTGAAGCCCAGGCTGGCAGGGAGCCCGGGTGCCCACCCCAGCCCCACCCCTCAGGTTGACTTAAGACGCCTGGGGGTCCAGTGAGAGCCTTTATTTAGAAGGTTTGGGGCAGGAGCTGCAAGCGGGGAAGCCTGGCTACGTTCCCGGCCGGGTGCAGAGGCCGGCCGGGCAGCGCAGGGGATGGTCTTAAAAGCATTTGCGGTGGACGATGGAGGGGCCGGCCTCGTCGTACTCCTGCTTGCTGATCCACATCTGCTGGAAGGTGGACAGCGACGCCAGGATGGAGCCGCCGATCCACACCGAGTACTTGCGCTCCGGAGGGGCGATGATCTGGAGGGAGGGATGGCAAGCACAAGGAGGGAGCGCTAAGGAGGAGCCCAGGACCGGGGAGGGTTCCAGTGACTGCTGGAATGGGACCCACGGCTCCCCCCACCCCCGGGCCCGAAGGGACCTCAGTTTCCTCATCTGTAAGCCCTAGATGGTCTTTAAGTCCGTTCTGGTTCTAGATCAGTTACGCATCCAGCCAGATATTTTACAGATGAGGAAACTGAGACCTGAGGAAGCTTAGCGACTTCCCTGAGTCCCGCAGGCAGCGAGGGAGCCAAAGCCAGCCCAGGGAAGGCCTCCTTCAGATCTCTGAGGGCCACACACCGCCCCCTTGTGGACTGAAATGTTGGGAGGAGCCCTGAACGTTGCCCGAGGAGTCATTGAGGCTCTCTGCCCTCAGTTCCCCTGCACTACCACGTCCCTAGGGTACCACGCTCATGGGTGACGTCCAAGTTCCTTTCTCCCTCTCCATCGGGGGCCGCCAGGGCTTCTGGGAATTTCCTTCCCTTCTGACATCAGGCCAAACCATTCAGGTTTGATCCTTGAGTTCCACTGGGGTCAGATTGGGAAGAGCTGGGGGCCTGGCAGGGCCTAGGGGACGGGGCCCCTTCCCTCACCTTGATCTTCATGGTGCTGGGTGCCAGAGCTGTGATCTCCTTCTGCATCCGGTCAGCGATACCCGGGTACATGGTGGTGCCCCCGGACAGGACGTTGTTAGCGTAGAGGTCCTTCCTGATGTCGATGTCACACTTCATGATGCTGTTGTAGGTCGTCTCGTGGATGCCCGCAGACTCCATCCCTGGCAGAAGGAAGCCACAGGGACCACGTCATCGAAGGGCGACATGAAAAACCACAGGTTGGAACAACAAACCTCACGGCCGGAGGCGCGTAATGGGTCTTTCCAAGTCCCAGAATCCTCCGGAAAGCGAGCACGGCAGCCTCTGCGTGACTTAACCCGCAAGCAAAGACCCTGCACACCATAGAGCCCTCCAGAAAGCAGAGGCCTGCTTAACCAGCCCCCCAGGGCTCCTCACCTCACCATCATCCCCCAAAACAAGCATATTAGAGAAGAACGGAGAATAATATTGTGCCCGCCATGTGCCGAGCACTGCACTAAGCAGCCGGAGAACCCGGGGCTCTTACCGATGAAGGAGGGCTGGAAGAGCGTTTCCGGGCAGCGGAAGCGCTCGTTTCCAATGGTGATCACTTGGCCATCAGGCAGCTCGTAGCTCTTCTCAAGGGAGGAGGAGGAGGCGGCCGTGGCCATCTCGTTTTCAAAGTCCAGAGCCACGTAGCAGAGCTTCTCCTTGATGTCACGGACGATTTCCCGCTCGGCTGTCAACGAGAGCCGACCCTCAACATCCCAGAGAGTGGACCCCGGGCTAGGAGGCCTGATGTCCTCCCTCCCCGGTACTTTCATGGCACTCAGAAGTCAAGTATATGGGGGGCTCCCTTCCTTCCCATAAAGAAGGTGAACCTTGAAAGGGGGGGTGATGGGTATGGACACTGCATAGACTATCAGACTTAAAAGTTTAAGCTAAGTTTTGTTCGATTGTTTTTCTCTCCCTCTTTCCTGATCATTTTTTTGTTATAAAAAGAGTTAAGAGGGAGAGTAGCTCACAGACATGGGGATGAGACAGATGCAATTAAAAAAGGTAGCAAAAAACATTGACTTCTTGTTTTAAAGCTGGGGAAGAGCAGAGGGCAGCGTCCCGTACCGGTAGTCACGAAGGAGTAGCCCCGCTCGGTCAGGATCTTCATGAGGTAGTCGGTGAGATCGCGGCCGGCCAGATCCAGACGCATGATGGCGTGGGGCAGAGCGTAGCCCTCGTAGATGGGCACGTTGTGGGTGACGCCATCCCCAGAGTCCAGCACGATACCTGAGGGCACAGCCACAGAGAGGGGCATCATGGGGGAGGCTAATGAGAAACCCCAGCCCAACCCCGTCATTGCTCAGGGGCTTATTTTCCAGGTAGATCTGGAGGGCAGAGATCAAGCTTCTGACATATTGTGAACAACTCTCCCTGTGTTTCCTTTAATTCTTCCAAGATCTCCGATCAGTATGGACAATCTATTAATTAACATAGATTGCAACCCCTCTACCACTTAGTAAACTGTCTTTCTGAATTTCTTTGCCCCTCCCCCCAAAAAAAAACAAAACTTTATCTGCTGCAGGCCCTTGAATGACTCACTCAGAGGTGTTACCTGGGGCTGGTGGGACAGAAATGGCCTCTTTTGGTGGAGTCTCCAAGAGCCCAGCCTCCCCTCTAGGACACAGTGGGTCATTGGACAGGTACCTTATGGGAGGACCCCATGTGTGATTGCAGCCAAAAAAATAGTAACTGCCCTTTCTTTCAAACCGGGGTGTTTGGCCGCCCTTGGTCACCTACCAGTCGTACGTCCAGAGGCATAGAGGGACAGGACAGCTTGGATGGCCACGTACATGGCTGGCACATTGAAAGTCTCAAACATTATCTGTTTAAAAAAAAAGTATAAAACTTAGCATTATGGTCATTTTCTTTTTTTAAAATGTGTTTTTCAAGTGGACAGGAGTTATTTCATGAAAAATAAACTTCACTCCTGGGGGCAAAATGAAAATACCAGGAGAGGGTGGTCGTTTTATCTTTTTGCATTTATGAGGTGCTTACTATTTGATTTCAAGAAGCATTTATTAAATACCTACTGTATTTCAGGCAATGTGCCAAATACTGGAGTGGATTCCCACTATCATTTTTTTATTATTATTTTTTAATGGAACACTTCACAAATTTGCGTGTCATCCTTGCGCAGAGACCGTGCTAATCTTCCCTGTATCGTTCCACTTTTAGTATATGTGCTGCCGAAGCGAGCACTTCACTATCATTAAAAGAAAACCCCATCACTCTCATTATTAGTTCTGCAGCCAAGCGAAGGAGGGAGGAGCTGAGGGTGCATTCCCACCCAACCACCCCAACCTGGGAATAGGAGCCAGTACTCTTAAGCCAAAATGGTTTTGGAAGGGGTAAGATTGCAACCTGAGGCAGCAGACCACCCAGTGATGGTGACCACCATCCACCTTCCTGTTCTAGGAACTGGGAGTAGCCGCTAGTTTGGGGTAAGGGTTCAGGTCAGCTGACATCTGTCTCTCTGCCCCTCCTTCCTAGATAAGCACTCTCTTCTCTGCCCTGCCACAAGCCCCAGAATACCAGACACTCACACACACACATACACACACACTGTCTCACACACTCACACACACTTAGACACACACACTGTCTCACGCACACACTCACACTCACACACACGGCTGAATGATGAGTCCCTCAGTAGGCTCCCAGGCTGTTCTGTACCTGAGTCATTTTCTCCCGATTGGCCTTGGGGTTGAGGGGGGCCTCGGTGAGCAGAGTAGGATGCTCTTCCGGGGCCACACGCAGCTCATTGTAGAAGGAATGGTGCCAGATCTGGCGGGAATCAAGAAGGGAAAAGACACATCAGGAGTAATCTTCATCCTTATCATGGGAGATCCTTCCCAGGCCCCTAGCGGGCAGTAAAGTACCCCACCCAATCACGGCATTAGCCTGGGGTTTCAAGACTTCCATGCAACAACTTCGTGAAGAAAGTAGATGATGGAAACATTAACCCCATTTTATAAGTGATTTTGTGCCTTGTTTTCTATATTAAGTTCTCGGCCTTGTCTCTTCTTGTTACAAAGCGGTAGGCAGAAAAAGGCACACGTCAGACGTGGCCAATGGGATTTGGGTTTCATGGAATATTGGAGGCGGAGGGGAGGGGCAATGAGTCCTTGGGACATTAGGATGTCAATCAAACATTAAAATAATCAGGCTGTAAAGTTTAGAGAGGCAGAAACTCTCTTCTTCTGATCCTACAGCGCCTGCAAGAACCTCACACATAGCAAGTGATCAATCACTGGATACTTAATAAGCTTCTGCTCAGTGACAGGGACGGTGAGAGGTACTAAGAAAAAAAGGCAAAGATAACTCAGTCCCTTCCCCCCGAGAGCTGAGGATCCCCGTATTCTGAAAGCGTTGAGATTGTTTCTTTGTGCATGTTCTCTCTGGCGAGGTAGCTTGCAGCCCACCCAGGGCCCGGCCTATGAAACCCTCATCTGTACCCGAGACTGAATGTACCAAGTCCTCCATCAATGAATCTTGAATGAAAACTTGGAAGAACAAATGCAAGATAGGGTGGAGTCACGTTCTAGGAGGGGAGATTTTAGTGTATTTAGATTTGTGTAAAGTACGTCATATCCTTCCCATCTCCGAGAGGATTCAAATTCCTCCAGAGTCTGTTTTATTTTTATTTTTGCACCCCCGATTCTCGTGAGCTCTTTAAACACATGCCTGAAGTTGAGTGTGACAGACTTCCTTTGAGAAACATTTTTGAATAATTTCTCTATCAGCAAAAGTTAACTCAGGGACAGTCCAGGGACCAGCTAACCTCACGTCCTGGAGCTTGGAATCTTGGGCTAAAAACAAACAAACCTTATCACAAGGAGCTAAGCCCTTGATCCAACAGCCGTACCTTCTCCATGTCGTCCCAGTTTGTGATGATCCCGTGTTCTATCGGGTATTTCAGTGTCAAGATTCCCCTTTTGCTTTGTGCTTCGTCCCCTACGTAGCTGTCCTTTTGGCCCATGCCTACCATTACCCCCTGAAATGTAGAAGAGAGGAAAAGTCATCCTCTTATAAGACTTTTGAATGAAGCTTAAGGAAACAACACATGACCCTAGACACGCTTGTGGTTGTGCTCCAGGGGGCCGATGAGCCGCAGATCTCCCGATGGGAGCTTCTGTGATTCTTCACCCAAGTCGCCAATTACCCCAATTTAGAGTGGAAACTTCCAAGATGCAAGATTTGGCTTGTTTGGCTGAATGAAGTCCATTAGAACTATTCTATACCATAATAGATAGACTTTGTGAGCTGCTCTGATAAAAACAAACAAACAAACCCAAAAAATGCCTCAGCTAATGGGCAACTTTCTGGTGAAGAGCATTTCTAAACTTAGCTAGATGGGACCTTGGATGACAGTGAGAGTTGAGCTTTTCCAGCATGGTGAGAGGTAGCAGAGAGGAATAAATACATGCTGTGGGTGGTGATGAAGATGGACAGTGTCAGAGAGTAAGGAGAGTATGGGGTGAGCTACTCTAATGCCCAGATAACCCGCATCTGCCAAGCACTGCCCTAGTTCAGCTGTGCCAGCTGCGCCCACATGGTGATTTAGAAAACCCAGCTAGGTTCCTCTAGGCACAAAGTTGTAAAGTGTCTGTGTATCTCTATGGTACTTGGGATGCAGATGCTGAATACATTTCACAAAATCATAGGCCCTCCGACTTGGAGGGGACCCAAAAACTAGCTTTTGTCCCTCTTTGTACCAGAATCCCCTCTACACAGTCTCTGATGAATCATCGGCCAGCGCTTGCTGGAAGCCCTCCAGCAGAAGGAAGCCAGTTCCCACTGGTAGGATCTCCCCCCCACCATTACTCTGAAATCTGCCTCTTCAAACCTTTCCGTACTTTCCATGTTTTGTCCCAGTTCTCTCTGGGGCAGAAGTCAGATTTCCGCTGTGGTTCTACTGGAACGCCTGACGCCCCCCACTGATGCCGACAGGGCCTGGCTCACCTGATGTCGGGGACGGCCCACGATGGAAGGGAAGACGGCTCTGGGGGCATCGTCGCCAGCAAAGCCTGCCTTGCAGAGCCCAGAGCCGTTGTCGCACACCAGGGCAGTGCTGTCCTCCTCTTCACACATCTTGCGGAGCTTCGGTCCTCACACGGGCCTACTTGGACCAAAAAGAAACCCCGCCCATCTGGAACTGGCCACCCTTGGAACAAGCGTACGCTGGACACCGGTCACTCAGGTGCCAGAGGCCCAGGGAGGCTCAGCGTGGGAAGTCAGCTAGTGCAACTTGTACAGTACAACTGCAGCGGCTTGGGCACTGGCCAGCCAGCCTTTTGTGTAAAGATCTCCTGTGAGGGAAGACCCCTGTTCTTCTGAAAAAGCCCCCCCCCCACTGGGGGACTTGACAAATAGAACAAAACACCTCAGAGTTAGAAGATCTGGATGTGGCTCCTGGTGTGATGGTTTACTAGCTATGTGAACTCAGAGGCAAGTCACTGACATCCTCAGTTTCCTTATCTGAAAAATGGGGTTAAGGATACTTCCCTACTAAGGATGTTGTGGGAAAAACCCTCTGTAAACTCTGAAGTGCTGTAAGAAGGACACACATAGTACTTACACTTACACACAACACTACTTCGAAAAGCACATGAATACAAATCCTGACTTTCTCTTTCACTGATTTTTTTCTTTTAAAGAAATAGTTCAACAGAAAGAAAGGAAGGAAGGAAGGAAGAAAGAAGGAAGGAAGGAATTAAGGAAAGAAAGAAAAACACAGAGGAGGGAAAGAAAAGAGAGAGAGAGAGAGAGAGAGAGAGAGAGAGAGAGAGAGAGAGAGAGAGAGAGAGAGAGAAAGAGAGAGAGAGAGAGAGAGAGAGAGAAAGAGAGAGAAAAAACCTGTGTTTGAAAATCATTATATAGATATATAGAAAGTAGAAATAAATATTTAAAAGAAGTCAGTCATCAAAATCATTCTAGACCCATGATTCCATTGATGTCTGGCACTTTCTTTAATGTGTGCAAGCTTCCTCTTCCAGTGCAGGTCAGATCCTGTTCTGAGTCTTGGAGGCCTGCCTGGGCATTGTAAGGTCACATGACCAAGATGTCACAGGTAGAATCTGGGCCCGGGTCATCCTGACACTTCTCTAGCCTTTCCATCTAATAACAAAGAAATCATTTGCTATCTTCACCGACTCAATTTAGCAAGAACAAAAACATTTCTAATTCATTTCAAACAGCATGATGAATTGGGGGAAATGCGAGGTTGAAACCAGACCCAGTGCTTGGCCACCAGGGTGCGGGCGTGTCAGGCCGCACAAGGCCCAAGGGTGTGGCTGGGGACCCGTTTCCTGGAATGGGCGGGATGGGGCTTGAGCTCTGAAAGCTGAGGGAAGATGCCGGGGAACATCAGCAGTGAAACTATTTCAGAGAATGCCGGACCGGGCCCTTCTGGAGAAGGGTTTTCTCGTCTGAGCACCTGCAGCCCTTCCTCTCCAGGTGGAGCGGTTCTCGGTGAGAGGGTTCGGGCCTTGGGAGTAGAAATCGTTTCATTTTCTGTGTCTCCCCTGTGACAAGCACAAAGTGGATGCTTAGATCCTCCAGCAGTGAATAGCGCTCCTCCCACTTCAGGGATGGCAGCTCAATAACATTTAAAGGGCAGAGGTGGAGTGTGGACCAGGTCAGGGCCAAAGTGAACCCCCTAGCCCACTCCCCTCAGTTTATAGATGAAGAAACCAAAACTCAGAGAGGGAAAGGGATTCGTCTTTGGTCACTCAGCAAGTTAGTAGCAGAACCACAGCTGGAATCCCCAGCTCTTGACTTGAGGTCCAGGACCCCTTTCACAATCTTGAACAGAAAAAATGCAGGCAAAGTCTTCAAGGGGGAAAAAAGCCTTGCCACCGGCACCATGCCATGGGTCAAGAACTCAGGTTTGGCCAAGTCACAGAATCCCAGCTCGAGAGGTAGAAAGGGACCTCGGGGTCATCCAGCCCAAAAGGGGAGAAAATCGATGCTGAGAGGGATGAGTTACATAGTTAATACATAAATAATAATAGTTAATAAGGTAATAGGTACTACAAGTAGGATTTGAACGTAAAGCCTCTGATTCCACAGTCAATAGTCTTTTCACTCATTGTATCTCTCTTTAAGTAGAACAGATTATCAGCAGATAGGTTAAGGTGACTTCTGGGAAAGAAACTTTAGAAATCATTCACTTCTGTGACTGGGAGAGTTCCAAGGCCATGGGCCCAGAGGGAGCCAGAAGCCTGGGGAATTCATGAGTCAATAAAACAAGAATCTATTTTCCCAATAATTCAATTCAAAAGCAAGGTTTAGGAAAAGAAGGAAGGAAGGAAGGAGGGAGGGAGGGAGGGAGGGAAAGAGAGAGGGAGAAGAGAAGGAAAGAATGAAGAAAAAGGAGAAAAAGCAAGACAAGGAGAAAGAGAAAAAGTGAAGAAGAGGAAGAAAAGAAAAAAGGACTATCAGGAGGTGATGGTCTTCAAGGTCTAATCTCTCAAAATTCTATCTAATTCAATAAATTTTGAGTATAAGTAAATATGAATTCAGCACATTCAGAGAACAAAGGCTCAGCATCCAACGTGGGAGAGATGCTGGGGAAATCTCCAGAAGCTCCTTAATCTGCACCTACTCCAGCCCAACAATCTCTACCCTCTGGAAAGCAAGTTCCCTGAGAGGAGATATTGTTTCACTTTTGTCTTAATGAATGCTTTTTGATCCATTTATTAACATTTATGTTAATAAAATAAATAATGATCTATTATAATTAATTATATTACATAATTAATAATATAATTATATTATAATTAATAATAATTTATTGATTGGCATTTCCATTGAGTATTAGAGATCGTGAAACCCTTTACATCTATCAGCTCACTTAAGCATCAGTTCAGCTGGGTGAGACGAGTAGAGGACACATTATTATACCCATTTTACTGACCAGGAAAGTAAAGCTTGGAGAGTTTTCAGAGACTTGACTAAGTTTACCCTGATAATGAGCGGCAGATAAGGGGTTTGAACCCACATGAAACATGGTTCTGGTGTAATATATTACCCGCCCTCTCTCCTTCCCCCCTCCCCCAGGGCCAGTTCATAGAGAAAAACTACAGCTCGGGAAGTTTTCAGGGACGCGTTTAACCTTAGAGTATCGTGTGTAGGAAAAGTCCTGGGCTTTCAAAAAGTTTCTAAGAGCTCTTTACATTTTGTTCCCCTCCCCGCTCCTCGACAGCCAGCTTCCTACCGCCGCCCCCCCCCCCCGGGTACCAGAAATGTATAACAATCATCTTTGACCAAAATAAATAAATGAAAAGAAATTGTTAAAAGGGGGAAGACGCTCTTTTAAGGTTAATTTCCTGATTAGCGTTTCCTCTCACTTAATTCAGTCTAGACAATCAACCAGTGACTCCCGCCCGATTTGCGACATCCCGGGTTTAAACGTTCGCTCTCTGATTGGTCAATTCACCGGCTCCGTCTCACACACCCCGCCCCGCCCCGCCCCGGCTCCTCCCAGAGCGCATCTGTGGCGAAAGAGAGGCGGAGGGGAGGGGAGAGCCGCTGCCGGAGACGCGGAAGCTTCACGCCTCAGCCGCGCCGTCCCCTGGTGCTGCAGAGGAGGGAACTACAGGGCCGGGCGCGGGATGAGATTCCCGGCATCGAGAAAGTAGCGGAATCGATCCGGATTCCGCGGCAGCTGACACATGCTCGCCCCCCCGCCCCCCCCATCCCCACATTTACACACACACACACACACACACACACACACCCGCGCACACACACACACACACACACACCCGCACACACGCGCACACACACACACACACGCACACACACACCCGCACACACACACCGCGCACACACACACACACACACACCCGCGCACACACACACACACACACCCGCACACACACACACACACACACACACACACACCGCGCGCACACACACACACACACACACACCCGCACACACACACACACACACACACACACACACCCGCGCACACACACACACACACACCCGCACACACACACACACACACAACACACACACACCCGCGCGCACACACACACACACACACACACCCGCGCACACACACACACACACACACATACACACACGCTCACACACCCGCACACACACACACCCGCTCACACACACGCACATACACACACACACACACACACACATACACACACACACACGCGCGCGCGCGCGCACACACACACACACACACACACCCGCTCACACACACGAGGACGGAGCCAGCTCCAGTCCTTGGGGAATCACGGGGCCAGTCCCGTTTCCAAGGCGGCCTTGGCCCTCTGCTGACCTGACGTTTTGCCGAGTTCTTTATCATTCTCCCTTTAAAATAAGTCTTTGTGCAAGAGGTGGCTCCTTGAGGGAGGGGGGAGGGAAGGGGGGGGGTCTTTTCCGAAAGGAAGGTGACGTGAAAGCAAAAGCTGTGGATCCGCGTTTTAAAGCGCTTTTAGAAAGGAGGCCGCCTCGCGCCTGCGGGGCCTGGGAGGTTTGCAGAGCACTTTCCCTCAACAATTACCTCAGGGCGTCCCGGTGTTTACCACAGGCTTTCGGCCCCTTTTTACAGCCGGGGAAGGTCGCGTGATTTGCCCACAGTCACCTGCTGGCGGGGACCGGCGCCCTCGGCTCCCGGGGCATCCCCGCCCCCCCAGCCCTGGCCGCGAGCCCCGCGCGGGGATCCCGGAGACCCCCTCCTAGTTTGCCGCAGGACGTAGGTGAGATCTGAGGGAGGATCCCTGAAAAGCCCACCCCAAAGGCTAGGGGAGTCCTTATTCGGGAGGCGGCTCGGGGCGCGGGCTGAGCGGTTGGACCCTCCGAGCCAGACCTAGCGCCTCCAGCCGGGCCTCGGGCCCCGCGGCCGGGTGACCCTGAACTGCTCGTTCCGTCTGGCTCAGTTTGTTCATCTGCACCATCAGAGCGGCAGCGATTCCCAGGGTCACAGCGAGTCTCCGAGGAGCGGGTGGGGGTCGTGTTAGCTAACTGGTAACTCTTCGTATTTTCCAAACAAACTGAAGGGGAGGGGGCGCCGGGCCTCGGGAGGCGATCAAACTTCTTTCAAAAAGCATCCGCTGGGGGGCGGGAAGGGGGAGGGGCGGGGGCCGCTTTCCAGCCCATCTCGAACCTGACTGAGGAGGGGCGGGTTTGGGACGAGCCACTTCCTAATTAGGCAATCCGCGCTGAAATTGCTGCTTTTGGAACCGAGTCCCAGGTCAGGGGGGTTGCTCCGACCAACTGGAGCTCTGGCTGGGCCAGAAAGCCCGAGGGGAGGGGGCGGAAGGGAGGGGGGCTGAGGGGAGGAGAGCGAGGGGAGGGAGCCGAGGAGGGGGCTGAGGGGAGGAGAGCGAGGGGAGTAGGTTGAGGGGAGGGAGCCGAGGAGGGGGCTGAAGGGGAGGGGGGCTGAGGGGAGGGGGACAGAAGGGAGGGGGACCGAAGGGAGGGGGTGGGGAAGGCAGGGAGGAGGGGAGGGAATGCTGCCTGTGGCCCCAGGCTTGCCAGGCTCCAAAAGCAAACCATATTTAGGCATGAAGAATGAAAAGGGAAGAACAAATTGAGTGGAGAAGGGCCCGTCTGACTTCCTGCTCAGCCTCCCCTCCATCAGGAGCAGCCCGCCAGGAGCCCGGTCCGGGAGCGGGCGCTCGGCCGGCCCCGCAGGAGCCACGGGCACCCGGCCCAGGCTGGCTCCCAAGGGCGCGCCCAGCGGGAGAGCTAGCCCGGCCCCCTCTCCCGCAGGTGAGCGCTGCAGGGGGCAGGCCTCCAGCGCTGGCCCTCGGCGCCCGCCGGCCGCCTCCCTCCTCGGGCAGGGGCTAACCTCACCCGCCCGCCCCCAGTGACCGAGCTCGTAGAAACAGCGCCAGCCCGACCCTCTCTGCTCCGAGATGGAGAAACTGAGTCAGGGACGCAAATGGAGGTGGAAGCAGCGTCAGAGCGCCCCCCTTAGAGCTCCCCAAAGCCAGGGCCAGGGGCCGCAGTGGCTTAGTGCTCTCCCACCTGCACGGGGCTTGCCCACCACTCAGTAAGCGAGCAGGCAGAACTTTACGGATGAGGAAACTGAGTCCCAGAGACTTAAGTCACCCAAGTGGCTGAGAGAGAAGCAGAAGCCCCGAATGCCTGGACGCTCTGTACCCAAGGGCCACCGAGCGCCTGACAGTGGCCTCCACAACTGCCCAGGGCTTCACACTCTGCGAGGCACCTGGAATGCAGGACCTCATCTGAGGCTGCTCCTGCCCGCAGGGGCTGAGACCCAGCGTCCCCCTCAGCCCACCCGCCTCAGGGACACAGGAGGAAGTGTCCCAGGCAGAATCCGCACCCGTCTCCCGGATGCCGGGCTCTAGCACTAGCTGACACTCCCTTACTGATCCCTGCCCGATGAAACATGACAGGTCTCCAGCCAACAGCAAAACAGAGCCGGGGCACCCAAGCCCCTCATTTCCCCAAACGCCAGCCCCAGAGCCAGGCTGGAGGAAGCTTCCTCTGCCAAATCCGAGCTGCAGTGGAGCCGGAAGCAGCGGGGGCTTCCCTGGAAACCTCTGCCTGCCTCCAAACAGCTGGCTGCGTCCTCCAGGGCTGTGGTCCTGGGCTCTGGGTGCGCACTGGCTGAAATGAGCCGGGCCCACCTTCCCTGGGGGCTGGTTCTGTCTCCCTGCCCCTGACTCCCTGCCCTGGACCATCTCTGCCTCGGACTCCCTGCCCCCACCCCAACACTGCCCCTCAGTCCATCCTTGCCCCTCAACCACCCCTGCCCCGAGACTGCCCCTGCCTCTGACTCCCTGCCCCCAATCCATCCCTGCCCCAGACCATTTCTGCCCCCGACCAAACCTGCCTCTGACTCTCTGCCTCCAGACCATCCCTGTCCCAGCCCATCTCTGCCCCAGCCCGTCCCTGCCCCAGCCCGTCCTGGCAGCCCAGCCAGATGGGGCTTAAATCCCAGAGCCTGCCAGACTGCCTCCACATGGCATTAATTTCCTCAGTGTAAGTGGATGCTTGGGGTTGTCTCCCCACAGAAGCCCTGCCCCGCCCAGTCTGGCCCCTGGGGTCCCTGACTCTCCCAGAGCCCCTCGGGCTGATCCCACTTACCCTGACTAAGCTTGGCTGCCGGGCTTGGCTGCTCCTCAGGGAGGGTGTTTGTCCCGGGAAGCTGAAGCTCTTAGGTTATATAGCCCCTCGGCCGTTCCCCTCCCACTGGCTTCCCAAACATGGAACAGAGACGGGCTCGAGCCTCGTCTCTCAGGCGAACACGGCCATATAGGGACCTCAGAACAAAACCTCTCCTCTGGGTGGCCACGGCCCGCTCTCTGCTGCTGCATCCTGCTGCATCCTGCTGCATCCTGCTGCATGGGAGCAGAGAGGGGCTGGCCGGCAGGGACAGACAGCAGCCCGGGCCTGGGAGTCCACCCAGAGTGGGGAGGGGGAGACCCCAAATGGGCCACAGATCCGGGGCTGGGAGCCCACCCCAGAAGGGGCCATGGGTGGGGAGGGGGAGACACCAAATGGACCAGAGGGTCCAGGGCTGGGAGCCCACCCCAGAGGGGGCCATGGGTAGGGAGGGGGAGACACCGAATGGGCCACAGGGTCCGGGGCTGGGAGAGCCTGGCAAAGCGCCCCTGAAATGTGGGAGCCTTAAAGTCTAAGGCTGGGAGGGTCCCCCATCCCCGCATGTCACAGATGAGGGGAGCGGGGCTCAGAGAAGGCAAAGACTGGGCCAAAGTCCTGAAGGCAGCAAGCATGTGAACCACAGTGAGCCCGGAAGGGAGCCCTGGGGAACTAAGCTAGAGCCAGGTCGGGAAGCCACTGGAGCAACTGAGGAAGAGGGAGCTGGGGGGCCTGAGACATGGGGAGATGAAGGGAAATTCCCCGGGCGTGTCCTGAAGGGTGGATTTCAGCATTATATTAAGTAGCAGAGTCCTGATTCCAACCCACACTTGGCCTCCAGGCTCTCTACCCCCTCTCATCTATCTTCAGGGACCAAAGTGCAGCCCCCCTACTACTGAAAGGGGACAGCTGGTGCTTGATAAAAAACAAGCATTTATCTATTTTAAAGTCTGAAGATTGCTTTATATGTGTTATCTCATTTGATTGTGAAAATGATAGTACCTGGAAACAGTGACTACTTTTATCCCCATTTTATAGGTAGGGAAACTGAGTCTGAGAGAAGTGACTTGTCTGGAGTGGTATAAGCCACAAACTCTATACTCTGGTCTCAATTACTTCACCCTCCCCACGCCTGCCCCTAACCCTTGTGACAAGGTCTATTCACTAAATCACCTAGCTTCCATTAGGTTTATTTTTTTTTAACTTTTACATGCATATTTATTACAATTACATATATTTATAAATATGTATATACATATATAAGCATATGTATGTTACTATAACCCACATACATACAAATATATATAATTACGTAGGCTATATACACATGGATTTTTTTAAGCTTATTTTATATATATGAATAATTTTCAACATTCACCTTCATAAAATCTTGTGCTCCAAATTTTTCCCTCCCTTCCCCCCACCCTCTCCTAGGCAGCACGTAATCCAATATATGTTAAATATGTGCGATTCTTCTATACATATTTCCACAATTCTCTTAATGCACAAGAAAAAGCAGATCAAAAAGGGAAGAATGAGAAAGAAAGCAAGGTGCAAGCAAAAATCAGCTCTGTTGTGATCCGCCCTCAGTCCCCACAGCCTCTCTCTGGGGGCAGGTGGCTCTCTCCATCACAAGATCACCGGAACTGGTCCGAAGCATCCCGTAGTTGGAAAGAGTCACGGCCGTCGGAGTTGGTCACCTCATAATCTTGTTGTTGCCGTGTTCCACGATCCCCTGGTT
Organism: Antechinus flavipes; assembly: GCF_016432865.1. Classification (NCBI taxonomy): domain Eukaryota; kingdom Metazoa; phylum Chordata; class Mammalia; order Dasyuromorphia; family Dasyuridae; genus Antechinus; species Antechinus flavipes. The sequence continues at coordinate 675,027,264 of NC_067399.1, forward strand.
CCGCTCATTTCACTCAGCATCGGTTCATTCCATTAACAGCACTTCGCTTCCTGGCAAGATTCTAGAAAATATGATTAATTAATGAAAAGAGCGGGTAGTGAATGTCTAGAGAAGGCAGTGAAGACCCCAGCTGTGCTTTCTTCCTAACAGATGTGACTCATTTCATTTTGATTTCGGTTTGAGCCAAGCCCTTGCCAAAATCTTTGATGATGTTTTTGTGGAAAAGATGGGGAGAGATGGGCCAGATGGCAGGAAGCTCAGTCCCTCTCAGCACTGGCTGGATGGCCGTGTCCACAGAGCTGGGAAAGAGGTCTCCCATGGCGTGCCCCGGGGATCTGTTGGCTCTTGGCCGTTTTATCCCATAGTGCTTCAGATGAAGAATGGATGGTTTATTTATCAAATTTACAAGTGGTCCAAAGGTGGGAGGGATGGCAAATATAGCCAGGTCAAGGTTCAAAAAAATCTTGACAGGAAGACACAGTGAATACAACGAAGCTTAATACTGGTAGATTTAAGATTTTAGTATTGGATTCAAAAAAGCACCTTCACAAGTACTAAAGCAGGGAGACAGAGTTAAGCAGAAGAGATGGGGAAGGGAGGACCCCGATTATTCAATCTATAATAACAGCTAGCATTTGCAAAATGCCTTAAAGGCTTGCAAAATGTTTTATGCATCTCATCTCATTTGATCCTCATGTTAGTTAACCTTTCAGGAGAGGTGCTATTATTATCTCCATTTTACAGATGAGGAAACTGAGTCACGGAGAGGTTATACAACTTGGCCAGAATCACACAGCTCCTGAGGGACTGAGGGAATCCGTGCCTTGAAGGATTTGTGACAAGTAAAACCAGTTTCCTACTCAGTACGCTGGCCTGACTGCCTGCTTCAAAGGCAATAATGGCTTATGGGAGCAGCAGATTGTCACTGTTCTTTGTCCAGTGGTCCTCAAACTTTTGTTCTCAATATCCTTATTCTATGAAAAATGATTGAGGATCTGTCCAAAGAGTTTTTGTTTATGTGGGTTATAGTTATAGATATTGACCACATTAACAATAAAAACTAATGAATTTGTAGACGCTCTGAAAGGATTTCAGAGATTCCCAGGATGCTCTGGACCAGACTTTGAGAACCATCTAGACTCATACTGTTCAACGGCTCTCCGAAATCTCTTTTTACTGGTAAGGGCCTTCGGTCGGCCTCTCGCCGTCCTGGAGCTGGTTGGTCATTTTGAGCCTCCTCTTCTTTCAGACTCCCTTTCTGAGTCTCCTTCAATGAATCCCTTTGAGGCAAAAACTCATTTCCTATTGAATTATTTCCTGGACTGTAATTTGAGCTATAGCTCATTATGACAGTAATGGAAGTCCGGGGCACCCAAAGCAGTGGGACTGAGCCGCTTTGATTAGCTCATGTTTTAATCAGCACTGCCTATAGCATAGATGTGATCACATCTCCTCGGTGCCATCTGCATTCACGCATATAAGCAGACGCTCCTGTGCATTTATGTTGATGGTACAATGAATAAATGTACCCAGAGACTATTTCGCCGCCTCACGGAAATAACCGTGGCCGTGTCTAATGTAACTGCTTCCTACTACATGGCAGTCAGGGGTTTAGATCTATATGACTAACAGGAGGAAAAAGCTACACACAGAACACTGGAGATGATTTGGACGGGGAAAAACTGGAGAAAGAATAAAAGGAACCATCTAAATACGAAAACCAAACGTGGATAAGAGTGGGCGGCTATCCCATGCACGTGTGGTGAACGCAACAGAATTGAATATAGGAACCGGCTACAGGACGTCAAGAATGAGAAGGAAGAACTTTTACTACAAAGTTTCCATAACTCAAAGACAATTTTGACCAAACTCTTAATACATGAAGTAGGATGAATATCTTTTAACCCCCCAAAATAAAGTTCTAAATAATAAAATTATCAAAACGTAGGGTTCGTTCTTTTCTAAAAATGTCTTCATTAACTTGCTCATTTTTCATTTGTCTGTGGGGATTATCACAGCTAAAATAACCTATTTTCTCATTTCTTACCAAAAACCCAGCATGTTCGTTTTACACAACAAATCATGCATGAGATGATCTGGAATTAGATTATAAAGTCCTTATGGGCAGAAACTGTCTTTTTTTTTGCTGCTTTTTTGTAGCCCAAGCACTTAACACAGTACGTGATATGTAGTGGGACTTTAATATTTAATAAATATTTATTGACTGATTGATCAAAATGACAAAGAGAATAGAGAATGCAAAATAGCAAAGAGCTACCAGAGCCTGGGCAAGACAGACAATCTCTGGGCGCTCTGAACAACTTTCTAACTCCCTGAATTGCAGAGGAACTGCCAATCTGTGCTGATGAAAGCAGTTTACTCCTCTGGGAGTTCCTTATAGACAGATCCAGTCCCTGTCTACAGAAATCAATGAGATTCTGAACACCCTTTTTGCCCCTCATTTGAGTACCCTTCCAGTGGACGGTCTTTTAGATTGTTGAAAGAAACATTGGTTTTTAGTTTCTATGATGGTATGCTTTACTTTTCAAGGAGAAAGGGAAGGGAACAAGCATTTATTAAGTTTTTACTACGTGCCAGGTAACATATATATGTATATGTTTGCAGACATATGTATATGTATGTATACATATATATACATATATGTTTATAAAGAAATACATGTATATCTTTATTTTTCCTTTTTTTTTAAATTATAACTTTTTATTGACAGAGCCCATGCCTGGGTAATTTTTTATAGCATTATTATCCCTTGCACTCACTTCTGTTCCGACTTTTCTCCTTCCTCCCTCCACTCCCTTCTCCAGATGGCAAGCAGTCCTATACATGTTAAATATGTCACAGTATATCCTAGATACAATATAATATGCATATCTTTAAGGGCAGCTAAGTGACACAGTGGAGGAAATGGGTCCAGCATCAGGAAGGCCTGAGTTTAAATCTAGCTTCAAATCTTTAGTAGTGTGACCCTGGGCAAGTCACTTTATCCTGCTGGCCTGTTTCCTCATCTGTAAAATGAGATAGAGAAGGAAACGGCAAATCACTCTAGCATCTCTGCCAAAAAAATCCCAATAGGATTATGGACAGTTGATCATGACTAAACAATTTAGAAATATGTTTTATGAGACTAAAGTTAATATTACGTGTTTTGCTTTCTTAGTAGGTGGGGGAGGGATCGGAGGGAGAGGGAAAAATTTTTAAGAAATCAATGTTATAAATAAGAAAAAATAGGTTGCTCTGGTAGAAAAAAATAAGATGTTTGTTAGAACAGAATTTGGGCTAGAAATATGGCCGTAGACATGTCAGTGTCTTTCTGATGAGTGAAATGAATGAATGAATGAAAGCAAGTTCTATATGTGACTGCACATATAGGAAACAAGATGGTCTCTGTTCTCAAAGAGCTTCTGTTCTAGTAAGGGAAATCAACAGAAAGGCTGGGCAGTCTGGGCAGTAGCAAAGTTTGACACAGCCAACAGGGATGAGGTAACCTGCTTCCAAGCAAACAAAGGTAAAAGGTCACCTAGAGATTCTCCAGGCCCCAAGGTTGAGCTTAGCCTCTGATAGCAAAGGATGATAAAAAGGTTATGATGGAATTAGACCATGATTGTAAAGAGCTTTGCAAATTTTAGTTCTAGAAAAAAAAATCAGCTTTCATTGACTAATTCTTTGATGCAGGGACTCCTTAACTCTAAACTGAAAGGACAAAATTCTGCATTAATTTTCTAACCTTCTTGCTAACCCCAGCTTGTCCCTTCCTTGTCGAATTACAGCTTCCTTTGCAGTTTGGTCTCCATATAGGGAAAATCTCCTTTAAAAAAAACTCCAGTCGAAATGAGTATGGACTACAACATAACATTTCCACGCTTTCTCTTACTGTTTACTTTCATTTTTGTTTTTTTTCCCAGGTTATTTTTACCTTCTTTCTAAATCCAATCTTTCTTGTGCAACAAAATCACTGTATAAATATGTATACATATATTGCATTTAACATATACTTTAACATATTTAACATGTATGGGACTGCCTGCCATCTAGGGGAGGGGGTAGAGGGAAGGAGGGGAAAAGTTGAAACAGAAGTTTTTGCAAGGGTCAATGTTGAAAAATTACCCATGCATATGTTTTTTAATATAAAAAACTATAATAAAATTTTAAAAAAAATTTTAAAAACTCAGTCTCTTACCTCTTAACTTCAGCCATATAGCCAAGCCACGTTAATAAGAGTAAGGACAAAGAATAGGAGGCAAAGTCATAACTTGGAAAAACCAATCTTGACTTACAGCCTCAGTTTCCACAATCATGAAAGAGGGCAAAGTCCCAAGTCTCCTAAATGTCATCTTGCACCCCCAATTTCCAGTCATCTAAAACAGAAACAAAACCCAGACATTTTAAACCTGAGGGAGTGGCAATGAGAGCTTTCAGCAATATAGCCAAATGCGTGGGGCAGGAGTTGGAGGACATTAAAGCAGACTCCATTCTATAGGGTCTGCTTTAATGAATCATCTTGTACTCTCACTATTTCTATAGGGTCTACTTTAATAAGTCACCCTCCACTCCCCATTTCTACAGGACCTGCTTTAATAAGTCACCCTCCCCCATTTCTACAGGACTTGCTTTAATAAGTCACCCTCCACTCTCCCCATTTTTATAGGGCCTGCTTTAACAAGTCACCTTGTACTCTCACTATTTCTACAGGACCTGCTTTAATAAGTCACCCTCCACTCTCCCCATTTCTACAGGGCCTGCTTAATGTCACTCTGTACTCTCCCCATTTCTACAAGGCCTGCTTTAATAAATCACTTTATGCTCTCCCCATTTCTACAGGGCCTGCTTTAATAAGTCACCTTGTACTCTCACCATTTCTATAGGGCCTGCTTAATGTCACCCTGTACTCCCCATTTCTACAGGGCCTGCTTTAATAAGTCACCTTGTGCTCTCACCATTTCTACAGGGCCTGCTTAATGTCACCCTGTACTCCCCATTTCTACAGGGCCTGCTTTAATAAGTCACCTTGTACTCTCACCATTTCTATAGGGTCTACTTTAATAAATTCCCTTTCTGCTTCAAAGATGGTCCCTCACCCGAGCCCCATGCAATTCATTAAGTCAATCCAATCCACTGTACTCCTCCCACTCAATTCTGGGCCTTCCTGCTGACCATTTGTATTGTCTGACAGAGCTATGAACTGTCTTTCCAAACAAAAGACTGGATAAAAAGCAGTTTTCATCCACTTGATTTTGGGATAGTTAAATGAATATGGCCAGTATGTGTCTGAGGCAGAATTTTATTAGATCCATTCGGTCTGGAAGTCTAGCTCTCTACCACACCCATAACGGTGGTTTCCCATGCTCCTCCCCCAAGGTAAATTCTCCCACAGTAACAAACAGTAACACGGTAGATTGGTTTTACTGGATCTGTTTCTGGAGAAGGCTCAGACCTCAGTTTGCATGCACATACAACAGATGCCAAGGAGAGTAGATTTTAAGTGAGAAGACCTGGACTCAAATTCTGATTCTACTACTGTTTGATCTTGGATAAATCACTGCACTTATGCCTCAGAATGGAGTGATCAGATCCTTCTCCACATTAAATCCAGGGTGACAGATTCTAGCCCGAGGGCAAGCCCTGTAGCCCCAAGACAAGTCATTTCACCGCTCTGGGCCTCGGTTTCCCTCCCTTAGAGGTTCGGTCAGGATCGCTCTAAGTTTCCGTCCAGTTCTGACACGCTGCGTCTCTGTAAAGATTCCTCCAGGTAGAGTTTTTCTTAGAAAGTTTTTGTTTTTAATGCCTGACACTAACCAGGCAGAAGGGAAGTGTTTAACAAGCAGAAAATAAATGGCTAGACCGCCCATTAATATTTTCACTGTGGCCAGAGATTTATGGTTTGTTTGCCCGTCTAAGGCTGTCGGGTGAAGGAAAGCAGTTAACCGAAAGCGTTGTGTTTGTGCGTCGGGGAGTAGCGGGAGAGCGGCCACTTACGCCCTCGGGCCCCGAGCCAGGACCTCTTGATCCACACAGTCGGACCTTCAGTCGGGCAGGAGCCTCGGTGGCTCCCTTTGATGCAGGGGCATCCGGAGGTTGGGAACCTTAGCAGCCAATAAGGAGGCTGGCTAAGGAGGAAGGATCACCTGGAGCACTGAGCATGGGCCAAGCAATTTGCCACTGACTGTGAGAGCCTTCGTTATTCTACATGGATTTCCAGCTCGACCCGAAGCCTCCTGAGGGCAGAAAACACCAGAAAAATGGGTGTCTTACCTTGGGAGGAGTGAGGGGACACTGACTGCCCCGTGGGGGTGGGTCCCATCAACCCTATAGAGCCAGTACTAGGGAACCTACTAGGAAGGTGAGGGAGAGTCAAGTAGTAATGGCTTGGGCAGCTAGGGGAGGCAATGGGTAGAGCACCAAGCCCAGAGTCAGGAAAACCTGCGTTCCAATCCAGCCTTAGACACTTACAAGCTGTGTGACCCTGGACGAGTCACTTCATCCTTTTTGCCTCAGTTTCCTCATCTATAAAATGAGCCGGAGAAGGAAATGGCCAATCACTCTATCTCTGCCCAGAAAGCCCCAAATGTAGTCACAGAAAGTGGGACACGACTGAAACAATTGAACACCAATAGAAAAGAGAATAGCCTCATTTATATGGAGATTTAGGGTTTATAAAACAATTACAGATATTATCTCACTTGATCCTCCTGACGACCCTACGTTATTATTTATTATTATCCTATTTTAGAGATGGAAGCCGAGGTTCCGATAAGCCAGCTAGTAATCAATCGTCTGGGGCAGGTTTTACACCGCTCCTCCAAGGAGGGAAGCTCAAGGGGCCTTCCACCTGAGAGTTTCCCATTTTAAGCTGTGGTTACGGGGCAAAAACCCCTTCTGACTTTAAATCACCATATTTGTACTCAAAAAGGCCCGGATGCAGGAACATTTCCTTCTATGATTATTATATCATAAATATTATATCTATGCTATCTATGAAATATATATACAGCATTAGTGGACTACTATTTCCTATATTATTTATAACTGGCTTGATTCCAGCACTAAACATGATTTTAATAAATCTGGTGACAAGGGGAATGTGGGCAAGTTCACTAGAAATGATTCCACAGGAATATTCTGTCCTAATAAAACTAATCTCTCACTGAGACGAACGATAAGGGAGAGAACAGCATGGAAAGTGTTGTCACTATGGGAGAGAATCCAAAGGTCCAGGAAACAGTGGTGTTTACCAACTTGGACTCAGAAAAGATCAGTATGTCCAGGAATCCAAAGATGGTTAAAATATAACTAGGAATCGCCCTAAATGCCTTGGACACAGGTCCAAGTTGGGGAAAAACAGGACTCAAACAATCCATAGGATTGACAAAGAAGACAGAAGTAAACTAACCAAAGTCACTGACATTTAACCTTGTACGACATTTACCTTTTGTTATTGGCTTCGCGTAATGTAATCAACCATTAACACTTAACCGTAAAAAACTTACTCAAATATTAAATGGCAAATGGAGTGACATGGAAATGTCAATAAGCCAGACACATGGCTGAAGACTATGTTGACCTAAAGAAAAGTATATGATCATGATATTGTATAAACTAAATCCTGAAGGAGTCTGGGAGAAGTGGGAGCATCACTTCCACCAGTTCCTCATTCAAACTACCCCATGGCTCCTGTCTTCCTTTGATGATGACTCTATTCCTCCAGCTCAGCCCCCCAGGATCCCCTTCAGAGGCTGGACCCCTGCATTAGACAGTTGCCATAAGCTAGAGGGAGGTCTCCAATCAATGTGCTGAGCCCATTAGTACTTAATTGGGAGCAGGATATCTCTCTTTCTCCAAACCCGATGATCTCTTAGATCTCGTCTGATTCTCATATTCTTTAATTCTGTGGCTGTTAGAGCTAATTGAGCCTTGAACAAACATCCCTGGTGGAGCTGTTTAGCTCACTATGAAACAAGTAAGGAGACAGAAGGGCACAGTGAGAAAATGGGAGTCACAGGTCCTGGATTTGAATTCTGCTTGCCTCAGTTTCCTCATCTGTAAAATAAGAGATTGGACTAGCTGGTCTCTAAGATCCTTTCCAGGTGGGAGAGAGGGATAGAATTTGTAAGAAGCTTCAAGTTTTTTTAAGGATTTTGCCACCATTCTCTCATCAGAACTTGGAAACAATCAAATCTACAATCCCTGAGAAGAGGATTCCATCTGAAAGGGGAACTTAAAGGGAGAGGTGGTGACCAGGGGCTTACAGGGGCAACTCTCTCCTCAAGGAACATTGAATGGATGCCCTTTATCAGGATGTCAGGGAAGGAACAGGAGTCTGGCTGAGGAGAATCCGTGCCGTTGGGCCGACTTCAGGGATCCTTCAGGAGTTTTCTTGGACATTTGCAGATAGCTCGGAATCCCGTTTAAGGAAAACAATTTGAACAATTTCAAGCAGGCTCCCAGTGACCTCATGAGGGGGCCTGATGAGGAAAACTGCAGGGTTTGTAGGAGTTTGAGGTTTGGGGCCGTTTCTGGGGCATTTGGAGAATGCAGGAGGAATCCGAAGGGACCTTGCAGCTGCTGGGAGGGTCAGGGCTCTTACTGGGAAATGCAGACCTGACCTGGCTAACGTGGAAACATGGTCCAGGAAACCGGGGGAGTGATTGCACCCAGTCCTTCTGGGGGAGGAGGGGTGTGTGTGTGTGTCTGTGAGTGTGTCAGTGTGAGTGTGAGAGAGTGTGTGTGTGAAAGTGTGTATATGTGTGTGTGTGTGAGAGTGTGAGTGTGAGTATGAGTGTGTGAGTGTGTATGTGTGTGTGTGAGTGTGTGTGTGCGCCTAGGTGTGCTCATCATGGTGGGTCACCTTAAAATCTCTTATTCCTTTTTTTCCCTTATTTTTAAAATTTTAATAGCCTTTTATTTACAGGTTATATGCATGGGTAATTTTTCAGCATTGACAATTGCAAATCCTTTTGTTCCAACTTTTCCCCTTCTTCCCCCCACCCCCTCTCCCAGATGGCAGGTTGACCAATACATGTTAAATATGTTAAAGTATATGTTAAATATATATATATATATATATATATATATATATATATATATACACACACACACATGTCTAAACAGTTGTTTTGCTGCACTAGAAAAATCAGACTTTGAAATAGTGTAAAATTAATCTTAGAAGGAAATCCAAAATGCAGGCGGACAAAAATAGAGGGATTGGGAATTCTATGTAGAGGCTCACACTCATTTCCCAGAGTTCTTTTGCTGGGTGTAGCTGGTTCTGTTCATTATTGAACAAATGGACCTGATTTGGTTTATCTCATTGTTGAAGAGAGCCACATCCATCAGAATACATCCTCAAACAGTATCATTGTTGAGGTATATAATGATCTCCTGGTTCTGCTCATTTCACTCAGCATCAGTTCATGTAAGTCTCACCAGTCTTCTCTGTATTCATCCTGCTGGTCATTTCTTACAGAACAATAATATTCCATAACATTCATATACCACAATTTACCCAGCCATTCTCCAATTGATGGGCATCCATTCATTTTCCAGTTTCTAGCCACTACAAACAGGGCTGCCACAAAAACTTTGGCACATACAGGTCCCTTTCCCTTCTTTAGTATCTCTTTGGGGTATAAGCCCAGTAGAAACACTGCTGGATCAAAGGGGATGCACAGTTTGATAACTTTTTGAGCCTAGTTCCAGATTCCTCTCCAGAATGGCTGGATGTTAAAATCCCTTCTTCCTGGGGGATCACGATTTTCCACTTTTTTGTACCCTTCAGCGTTTAGGGCAGTTTGTGGCCCACAGTATGTGCTTAATAAGCCACTTTTGCTTGATTCTTAGCTCCCTCCGTGGGAAGAAGCAAGAGATTTCAGTGAAAAATCCAACTCTGGGCTTGCCTTTGTCTTCCTCCCCGGCTCAAACTTGGCTCCGCACCAAAGGGGCTCTGCACAAGCGGGAAGGCCGCCATGAGTGAAGTCAGAAGACTTGGGCTGGAACAGAGACTCAGATTTAGAGCTGAAATGGACCGGAAAGGACACGAACCCACATGCTCTCATTTTACAAATGGTAAAAAAAGTGGAGCACAAAGAGGGTGTGACCCTGGCAATTCACTACAGCTCTTTCTGCCTCAGTTTCCTTAACTGTAAAAGGAGACTAATAACTGCACCAAATTCCCGGGGTAGTTGTGGCCATCCAAATGAGGCCATATTTTCAAGTGCTCGGCACAGCGCATGGCACGTAGTAAGCTCCTAATGAATACGCACCTGTTCCCTTCCCTTCCCTTTCCCAAAGTCAGACAGGTAATGAGTGAGTGATCCAGCAAGGATCTGAACCCAGCTGCTCTTCTCCCTCCAGCTTCCTGCTGCTGCAGGGCCCCCACTGGAGTGGAAGGCTCCCGATGCCTGTGTGGGAGATCCTGGGAATGTCACTCCCCAGCCTGGACCTCAGCTTCTCTCTGTCTGTCTGTCTTTCTCCCTTGTCTCTCTTTCTGTCTCTGTCTCTCTGTCTGTCTGTCTCTCTGTCTCTCTGTCTGTCTCTCTCTCTCTGTCTCTGTCTCTCTGTCTGTCTCTGTCTCTGTCTCTCTGTCTCTCTCTTTCTGTATCCCTGTCTCTCTCTCTCTCTCTGTGTCTGTCTCTCTGTCTCTCTCTCTCTCTGTTACTGATGACAGAGCCGGAGAAGGCTTTGTAAGGAGGGAACCAGAGGTGTGCCACGTTAGAGAGAACTTGATGAGTCCTCCTCCCACGAGGACTTTCAGTAGGAGCAGCCGTGACTTACTCTTTGCCAGGTGGGCTCCGAACAGAAGCCCCTCCCCCACGTTCTGTGCATACTCTCGGAAAGGTTTCAGTGTTTTGGGGGGAGGGTGTTTCGTGCCAACTGTTCTAACTTAATCGTGCTCCCGCTCCTTGTAATTCAGTCTGACTTACTAATGGACATCAGCTGACGATCACGAAGTCCACAGGGTAGCTCGGGACTGGGCGGGTGGAAAAGCTCCTCCCCACCCCGGTCCTTCAGGATGCCCTGTGTTCTCAGGGGGGCAGCTGCCCCAGGGAGGGCAGGGAGGGGGGCTGGGCTGCCAGGGCCAGGGGAAGGCCCCAGCGTGACTCTGGAGGTTATGCCCCGATGGATGTTCTGTACGGCGTGTTCGGGGTTTGTGGGGGTTTTCCGCACTGTGTGGAAGGACGTTCTCTCCCATTTCCCGGCCCTTCGGGCCAGGCGGGATCGGGGACATCCCATCTCCTGCCGCTGACGGCCGGGAGCCCCCCAGCTGTCACGCCGCCGCCCTGCTGGGTGGCCAGTTTTCCGGGCCCCCCGGGGAATCCCAGGGAACCCCGGCCCGGGCGGCACCCTGGGAGCGGCTGGCCGGGGGGCCCGTCCCGGCCAGCGGCCGCAGGGAGCCGTGTTTGTTGTCAGGATTCCATGACGCCGGAGCCCGTCCTTCCCCCCCTGCGCCGATTGGAGCCTCGGCTTGGGGACAGTGAGACCGAAGAATGTTTGCTCTGGATGCTGTGGACATATTAGTCCATGTCTGGCTTTTCTGGGAGACGAGGGCACTGTCTGGAGCTTCCCGCGCTGGGGCGAAGGCCGTCCCCGCAGCCTGCCGTCCAAACCCTCTCCCCAACCCTGACTTTATAAGGGCAGGAAGCTGGGGATGGAGCCCAGGGCCTTCCGGCGGCCCCGGCACGGCCCCGGCTCCAAGTGTCTGCAGCTCCCCCAGACCGAGGGATGCCTTTCTCCCCACACCGGCGGGGGATGCACCCTCGGCTCCATGATGGTTTTCGAAGGGTTTTTTTTAATATTCCCAGAGATGGCAAGGAGGGTAACACAGCATTGTGTACACTAAGAGCTTTTGCTATCCCGATACAGCCTTACCATTCTCACAATGAAATCTCCACGGGCTTCCGCTGCTGGGCCGGGCGGGCCCTGCAAAAGCTCCAGGTTAGGCACAATGAGGGGAGCGGGGGGATGAATACGGGACCCATCTACCCTCTCCCAGCCGGAGGAGACCCGGCAAGATGAAGTCGGGGCCCCTTCCTCTCGTCTTTGGAAATGAGTAATTTAGCTAGGCCTCGGGGAGGACCTCGGTTGTCCGGGTCACCTGGAAGGTAGCAGCAAAAACCCAAGATGCAAAGACTGGTTATTACTCAAGACCAAATAGTAAATTTAGAACGGAGGCCCCTGGTTGCCGAGCGAAAAGGAAACAGTCCTGAAAAAATCCCAGAGGATTAAAATAGATTTCTCAAATGGCTCCTTCGCCCCCTGCAATAAAAGGGTTTTCGCTCCATCTTTGGGTTTTGCATTCCTTTCTTTTTTAGATGCAGAGAAATAGGAAGTTTCGCTACCAACGAGATTTCCACATGGGCAATTCTTTACCGGGCCCAGCTTCTTATTTTAGTCTTTGCTTTCTTTTTTATTTTCAATAGGATTTGATTTTTCCAAATATGTGTAAAGGTAGTTTTCAGTATTCATTTTGGTAAGATTTTATGGGGAGTTTTGCCTACAGATGAGATTTCATACAGACAATTCTTTTACTAGACCCAGTTTCTTATTTAGCCTTTTCTTTGTTTCTGTTTTAAAATTTTCAATAGAAAAAACCAAATGAGCCTAGAACGTGGAACCAGATAAACCAAATGAGCCTAGAGCATGGAGCCAGAAAAACCAAATGAGCCTAGAATGTGAAGCCAGAAAAAAAACAGCCTAGAATGTGGAGCCAGAAAAAAAATAGCCTAGAATGTGGAGCCAGAAAAAACCCAGTGAGCCTAGAATGTGGAGCCAGAAAAAAAACCAGTGAGCCTAGAATGTGGAGCCAAAAAAAACCCAGTGAGCCTAGAATGCCGAGGCCAGAAAGGGAATCAGTGAGCCTGGGATGTGCTGAAGGAAGGTGGATTTAACCCTACAGGCGGTGACTGAGGGGGCCTGGGAGAGTAGAACCTGCACCTCTGAGTGCAGAATGAGTTATGTGGGGCAGCACCTCCATCCATGGAGGGATTCTCCCCGGGATGCTCTGCAGAGCCCCCCGGATGGTGACCCCAGGGCTCTCGGCCACAGACATAGCTTCCCACACTCTCTTCTGGGGCTCATTATTCTTGTCAGAACAAAACAAGCAGGCTTAGACGAGATCAGGAAGGATTTAAGCTCTGCTAAAGAGGAAATGACCAGCTGTGGGTGTGGGGAGACCCTGGAGTGGGCCCCAGGATGGAGGCCAAGTCTTCCCAGGAATCATCAAACACTAGTCGCCTCCCAGAGGGATGTCATGGGGGGCTGCTCGCTCTCTCTGGGCAGAGGAGCACATGGGGGGCACTTTCTGAGCAGAGGAGCATCATGGGGCTGTTCTCCGGGCAGAGGAGCATCATGGGGCTGTTCTCCGGGCAGAGGAGCATTATGGGGGCTGCTCTCTCTCTCTCTGGGCAGAGGAGCACATGGGGGGTACTTTCTGAGCAGAGAGCATCATGGGGCTGTTTTCTAGGCAGAGGAGCATTATGGGGGCTGCTCTCTCTCTCTCTGGGCAGAGGAGCACATGGGGGGTACTTTCTGAGCAGAGAGCATCATGGGGCTGTTCTCCGGGCAGAGGGGCATCATGGGGGGCCGCTTGCTTTCTCTGG